>NC_084554.2:49860000-49862500 GCF_033978685.3 Nerophis lumbriciformis
AACCTGTCAGATGGTGTTGTAGGGGGCATTTGGGAATTAAAATGAAGTGTTGGCAAATTTTTCATATTTTGATAAGGTTTTATTGAACCGTTGTAACGATACGACGTTGGGTGAAAAGGGTAGCAAAATTTTCCATAAGCCATTTGTATTCATTTTCTGAACAACATGTTCCACATGTTTTCACTTCAGTCAAACAACTAAGGGTTCATTTGAATGCTTATTGCTCATCACCTTGACTCAGAACACTGTAAAATGATAATTATAATAACAACATTACTCATTTTTATGAACAGTCAATTTTATTTGAATCAATGAAAAACACACATTTTCAGGAACTTCTAGGGTGGTCTATGCTGTATATACAAGTTGGCTTTGCGTATGATTTTGGTAATGTGTCATGTGTACAACACTGTTGGTGTGATCAAGTTCTGCATTGTTCTTCTGGCAACCAGCATGCATGTGCTGACTATGTTCACTTGCAGTGAAAGTCCAGGAAACAGTTCTTGCCGTCCGAGAAGCAGAGACGCACTTCACACTTGTGGCATTGTGTGTTGGTGTACCCAGTAGGGCAATGCCTGCAGCGGCCTCTCGTTGTCTTCTTGGGTAAATGCCCAATCTGATCGTGGCGTACATCCAGTGGCAGGTGTCCACACGATTTCTTGTATGGGGTGCTGGTTGGAGCCGAGGATGGTCTCTTGCCAGTGACTGGGCTGCCATAGCCTGAAGGTCGTCCTCTCTTTGGAGTGACTGTGTCCACCAGAATGAGAGCGGATGCCATCTGTGCTTGGAACCTTCGCAGGTTAAGCTCAGGTTTCTCCTTGAGAGCTTGGCAGTCGCGCTTGTAGAGGAGCCAGGCGTTGACCACAGCAAGTGTGATGGTGTGCCAGAAGATGTACAGGTACCAGCGGCGGGATTTGATGCGGAACTTGTATTTTGCAGTGAACGAGTCCAGCAAATCAACACCTCCCACTTGCCTTGATGTACCCACATAATGGATGCCAAGCCCAAGGAGCTTCTCGATCAGTGGGACTGATGTGAAGTAGTTGTCTGCATAGATCTTGTAGTTTTGGCCCGCCGGCAGAGTTGAAGCAAGCTTCATCACAACATCACCTGACAAGCCAAGTTCAGATTTGGCTCGGACTCCATTGTTGCTCCCATGGTAGACATCAAAGTCACACATCATGCCAGAGATTCCAGTTCTCACCCATACCTTGAAGCCCCATGGGTGTGGTTTGCCCCGCATGTATTGTTTGATGCTGCTGTATCTTCCTTTGAAAGCAATCATCATCTCATCCACTGAGTTGTGCTCTTCTGGGACCACCTTCAGGCACTTCTCTCTGAATGAATCAAGCCATGGTCTGATTTTCCAGAGTTTATCCTTCTTCTCTGTCTCAGACACTGTCAAGTTGTTGACTAGATGTAAGGATGTCAACAGAGCCTGGAATCTGTTGCGGGACATCACATCAGCAACAGGGGGGGTAACGTGTATCTGTCTCCCAGTACATGCGTCTTCCTGGCATCTGTACGAGGCCCATCTTCAAATACATGCCCATCATCTTCTCCATTTCCTTTGCACTGGTGTTTAGAGGTGTCCCCTTTGTTTGATGGCTGTATTCATTCGTCTCTGATGCCAGAGACTGAATCATGTCTGTGGACACAAACTGACGGAAGTATTCCAGTGGTGTGCGTAGTGTGGTCACGTCTTCAGTCAGAGGTGGACCAGAAAAGTCTGTATTGGGCCTGGTGAAATCTTTTTTCTGCCAGCGATATCTGTCACGGTGCTTGGCATGGGGCTTGGAAGATGTGGCCAGCTGGGGCTCAATGTCTTCATCGGATGGGCAGTCAGTGGGTGGTTGGTTTTCTCTGTCCAGTACTCCACAGGTTTCTTCATCTGACTCTTCATCAGTGTCATCAATATCCACATCCACATCACTCTCTCCATTCTGGATGGCGTCGATGACATCCTGAACACTGTAGCGATGTCCTTGCCTTGACATTCTGAAAAGACAAAAAAATACAAATTGATTAGCTATAGAATGGATGAATGATTCCACATTCTACTAAATTAGCATCCTCACAACCCAAACAATAGTGTCTGATTGACCATTGCATGGGGGTTGGCTGGATGGCAAACTGATACCCCATTAGTACCCTATTAGTACCCAAGTACCCTATTCACAATCCAAACAATACTGTCTGGCTGACCTTATTATCATCCTAAAAGGGATTTATTCACCTGTACACAAAGAAACCTGTTCTGGTGGTGAATTACCAATCTATATTCCCAACACCATCCTTGAACAAAAGAAGCTGTTTTATAAAGTTGCAGAAGCCTTCTAATAAAAACTTTTAGTTTGCAAAAGTAATGTACAAATGTGCACAAAGAGAAGGAAAACATGAACCTACCCATCTATATGCTTATCATAAATACCATGATACCATGATGCAAATGTGCACAGACAGAAGGAATAAGTGTGTGTAAATTAAAATATATTGTAGA
>NC_084554.2:49867500-49877500 GCF_033978685.3 Nerophis lumbriciformis
GGTGTTTGGATTGGGTCATTAGAATGCTGTGCAATTCATGGTCATTAACCACAGTTACTCACGTTGTCCACTAGATGGCAGCACTTGCTGCAATTATTTTGTCAGATATTTAAATTAAGTTTGAGGCACCCTGCGGGTCTTCACATCTTAAAAATGTGTTTTTTAGGTGAAAGTAAATAAGTCGATAAAATTAAAACAAAGGAAGATGACCGGGAGGAAGTCGCTACTACTACAAAATAAAATAAGTCTGCACACCTTAAAAATGAGTGTTTTTTTAGGTGAAAGTAAATAAAAGTTGATAGAGTGAAAATAAAGGAAGTTGACCGGGAGGAAGTCGCTCATACTACAAAATAAAATAACATTTTCACACCTTAAAAATTTGTGTTTTTTTAGGTGAAAGTAAATAAAAGTCGATAAAGTGAAAACAAAGGAAGTTGACCGGGAGGAAGTCGCTACTACTACAAAATAAAATAACATTTTCACACCTTAAAAATTAGTGTTTTTTAGGGGAAAGTAAATAAAAGTCGATAAAGTGAAAACAAAGGAAGTTGACCGGGAGGAAGTCGCTCCTACTACAAAATAAAATAAAAGTCTTCACACCTTAAAAATGAGTGTTTTTTAGGTGAAAGTAAATAAAAGTCGATAATGTGAAAACAAAGGAAGTTGACCGGGAGGAAGTCGCTCCTACTACAAAATAAAATACAATTTTCACACCTTAAAAATTAGTGTTTTTTAGGGGAAAGTAATTAAAAGTCGATAAAGTGAAAACAAAGGAAGTTGACTGGAGGAAGTCGCTACTACTACAAAATAAAATAAAAGTCTTCACACCTTAAAAAGGAGTGTTCTTAGGTGAAAGTAAATAAAAGTCGATAAAGTGAAATCAAAGGAAGTTGACCGGGAGGAAGTCGCTCCTACTACAAAGTAAAATAAAATTTTCACACCTTAAAAATTAGTGTTTTTTTAGGTGAAAGTAAATAAAAAGTCGATAATGTGAAAACAAAGGAAGTTGACCGGGAGGAAGTCGCTCCTACTACAAAATAAAATAAAAGTCTTCTCACCTTAAAAATTAGTGTTTTTTAGGGGAAAGTAAATAAAAGTCGAAAAAGTGAAAACAAAGGAAGTTGACTGGGAGGAAGTCGCTACTACTACAAAATAAAATAAAAGTCTTCACACCTTTAAAAATGTGTGTTTTTAGGTGAAAGTAAATAAAAGTCGATAAAGTGAAAACAAAGGAAGTTGACCGGGAGGAAGTCGCTACTACTACAAAATAAAATAAAAGTCTTCACACCTTAAAAATGAGTGTTTTTTAGGTGAAAGTAAATAAAAGTCGATAATGTGAAAACAAAGGAAGTTGACCAGGAGGAAGTCGCTCTTACTACAAAATAAAATAAGTCTTTTCACCTTAAAAATGTGTGTTGTTTTAGGTGAAAGTAAATAAAAGTCGATAATGTGAAAACAAAGGAAGTTGACCGGGAAGAAGTCGCTCCTACTACAAAATAAAATAAAAGTCTTCACACCTTAAAAATGAGTGTTTTTTAGGTGAAAGTAAATAAAAGTCGATAATGTGAAAACAAAGGAAGTTGACCGGGAGGAAGTCGCTCCTACTACAAAATAAAATGAAAGTCTTCACACTTTAAAAATGAGTGTTTTTTTTAGGGGAAAGTAAATAAAAGTCGAGAAAGTGAAAACAAAGGAAGTTGACTGGGAGGAAGTCGCTCCTACTACAAAATAAAATAAAATTTTCACACCTTAAAAATTAGTGGTTTTTTTTA
Source organism: Nerophis lumbriciformis (assembly GCF_033978685.3). Lineage (NCBI taxonomy): Eukaryota > Metazoa > Chordata > Actinopteri > Syngnathiformes > Syngnathidae > Nerophis > Nerophis lumbriciformis. The sequence goes on from NC_084554.2 coordinate 49,869,273, forward strand.
GGTGAAAGTAAATAAAAAGTCCATAATGTGAAAACAAAGGAAGTTGACCGGGAGGAAGTCGCTCCTACTACAAAATAAAATACAATTTTCACACCTTAAAAATGAGTGTTTTTTAGGGGAAAGTAAAAAAAAGTCAATAAAGTGAAAACAAAGGAAGTTGACTGGGAGGAAGTCGCTACTACTACAAAATAAAATAAAAGTCTTCACACCTTTAAAAATGTGTGTTTTTAGGTGAAAGTAAATAAAAGTCGATAAAGTGAAAACAAAGGAAGTTGACCGGGAGGAAGTCGCTCCTACTACAAAATAAAATACAATTTTCACACCTTAAAAATGAGTGTTTTTTTAGGTGAAAGTAAATAAAAAGTCCATAATGTGAAAACAAAGGAAGTTGACCGGGAGGAAGTCGCTCCTACTACAAAATAAAATACAATTTTCACACCTTAAAAATGAGTGTTTTTTAGGGGAAAGTAAATAAAAGTCGATAAAGTGAAAACAAAGGAAGTTGACTGGGAGGAAGTCGCTACTACTACAAAATAAAATAAAAGTCTTCACACCTTTAAAAATGTGTGTTTCTAGGGGAAAGTAAAAAAAAGTCGATAAAGTGAAAACAAAGGAAGTTGACTGGGAGGAAGTCGCTACTACTACAAAATAAAATAAAAGTCTTCACACCTTAAAAATTAGTGTTTTTTAGGTGAAAGTAAATAAAAGTCGATAAAGTGAAAACAAAGGAAGTTGACCGGGAGGAAGTCGCTCCTACTACAAAATAAAATAAAATTTTCACACCTTAAAAATTAGTGTTTTTTAGGGGAAAGTAAATAAAAGTCGATAAAGTGAAAACAAAGGAAGTTGACTGGGAGGAAGTCGCTACTACTACAAAATAAAATAAAAGTCTTCACACCTTTAAAAATGTGTGTTTTTAGGTGAAAGTAAATAAAAGTCGATAAAGTGAAAACAAAGGAAGTTGACCGGGAGGAAGTCGCTCCTACTACAAAATAAAATACAATTTTCACACCTTAAAAATTAGTGTTTTTTAGGGGAAAGTAAAAAAAAGTCGATAAAGTGAAAACAAAGGAAGTTGACTGGGAGGAAGTCGCTACTACTACAAAATAAAATAAAAGTCTTCACACCTTAAAAAGGAGTGTTCTTAGGTGAAAGTAAATAAAAGTCGATAAAGTGAAATCAAAGGAAGTTGACCGGGAGGAAGTCGCTCCTACTACAAAATAAAATACAATTTTCACACCTTAAAAATGAGTGTTTTTTAGGGGAAAGTAAATAAAAGTCGATAAAGTGAAAACAAAGGAAGTTGACTGGAGGAAGTCGCTACTACTACAAAATAAAATAAGTCTGCACACCTTAAAAATAAGTGTTTTTTAGGTGAAAGTAAATAAAAGTCGTTAAAGTGAAATCAAAGGAAGTTGACCGGGTGGAAGTCGTTACTACTACAAAATAAAATAAAAGTCTTCACACCTTAAAAATAAGTGTTTTTTAGGTGAAAGTAAATAAAAGTCGATAAAGTGAAAAGAAAGGAAGTTGACCGGGAGGAAGTCGCTACTACTACAAAATAAAATACAATTTTCACACCTTAAAAATTAGTGTTTTTTAGGGGAAAGTAAATAAAAGTCGATAAAGTGAAAACAAAGGAAGTTGACTGGGAGGAAGTCGCTACTACTACAAAATAAAATAAGTCTGCACACCTTTAAAAATTTGTGTTTTTAGGTGAAAGTAAATAATAGTCGATAATGTGAAAACAAAGGAAGTTGACCGGGAGGAAGTCGCTCCTACTACAAAATAAAATACAATTTTCACACCTTAAAAATTAATGTTTTTCAGGTGAAAGTAAAAATAAAAGTCGAGTAAGCGAAAAGAAAGGAAGTTGACCGGGTGGGAGTCGCTACTACTACAAAATAAAATAAAAGTCTTCACACCTTAAAAATTAGTGTTTTTAGGTGAAAGTAAATGAAAGTCGATAAAGTGAAAAGAAAGGAAGTTGACCGGGTGGAAGTCGCTACTACTACAAAATAAAATAAAAGTCTTCACACCTTAAAAATGAGTGTTTTTAGGTGAAAGTAAATAAAAGTCGATAAAGTGAAAACAAAGGAAGTTGACTGGGAGGAAGTCGCTACTACTACAAAATAAAATAAAAGTCTTCACACCTTTAAAAATTTGTGTTTTTAGGTGAAAGTAAATAAAAGTCGATAAAGTGAAAACAAAGGAAGTTGACCGGGAGGAAGTCGCTCCTACTACAAAATAAAATAAAAGTCTTTTCACCTTAAAAATTTGTGTTTTTTAGGTGAAAGTAAATAAAAGTCGATGATGTAAAACAAAGGAAGTTGACCGGGAGGAAGTCGCTACTACTACAAAATCAAATAAAAGTCTTCACACCTTAAAAATTAGTGTTTTTAGGTGAAAGTAAATAAAAGTCGATAAAGTGAAAAGAAAGGAAGTTGACCGGGAGGAAGTTGCTCCTACTACAAAATAAAATACAATTTTCACACCTTAAAAATTAGTGTTTTTTAGGGGAAAGTAAATAAAAGTCGAGAAAGTGAAAAGAAAGGAAGTTGACCGGATGGAAGTCGCTACTACTACAAAATAAAATAAAAGTCTTCACACCTTAAAAATGAGTGTTTTTAGGTGAAAGTAAATAAAAGTCGATAAAGTGAAAAGAAAGGAAGTTGACCGGGAGGAAGTCGCTACTACTATAAAATAAAAGTCTTCACACCTTAAAAATTAGTGTTTTTAGGTGAAAGTAAATAAAAGTCGATTAAGTGAAAAGAAAGGAAGTTGACCGGGTGGAAGTCGCTACTACTACAAAATAAAATAAAAGTCTTCACACCTTAAAAATGAGTGTTTTTAGGTGAAAGTAAATAAAAGTCGATAAAGTGAAAAGAAAGGAAGTTGACCAGGAGGAAGTCGCTACTACTACAAAATAAAATAAAAGTCTTCACACCTTAAAAATAAGTGTTTTTAGGTGAAAGTAAATAAAAGTCGATAAAGTGAAAAGAAAGGAAGTTGACCGGGTGGAAGTCGCTACTACTACAAAATAAAATAAAAGTCTTCAAACCTTAAAAATTAGTGTTTTTAGGTGAAAGTAAATAAAAGTCGATAATGTGAAAAGAAAGGAAGTTGACTGGGAGGAAGTCGCTCCTACTACAAAATAAAATACAATTTTCACACCTTAAAAATTAGTGTTTTTTTAGGTGAAAGTAAATAAAAAGTCCATAATGTGAAAACAAAGGAAGTTGACCGGGAGGAAGTCGCTCCTACTACAAAATAAAATACAATTTTCACACCTTAAAAATGAGTGTTTTTTAGGGGAAAGTAAATAAAAGTCGATAAAGTGAAAACAAAGGAAGTTGACTGGGAGGAAGTCGCTACTACTACAAAATAAAATAAAAGTCTTCACACCTTTAAAAATGTGTGTTTTTAGGTGAAAGTAAATAAAAGTCGATAAAGTGAAAACAAAGGAAGTTGACTGGGAGGAAGTCGCTCCTACTACAAAATAAAATACAATTTTCACACCTTAAAAATGAGTGTTTTTTTAGGTGAAAGTAAATAAAAAGTCCATAATGTGAAAACAAAGGAAGTTGACCGGGAGGAAGTCGCTCCTACTACAAAATAAAATACAATTTTCACACCTTAAAAATGAGTGTTTTTTAGGTGAAAGTAAATAAAAGTCGATAAAGTGAAAACAAAGGAAGTTGACTGGGAGGAAGTCGCTACTACTACAAAATAAAATAAAAGTCTTCACACCTTTAAAAATTAGTGTTTTTAGGTGAAAGTAATTAAAAGTCGATAATGTGAAAACAAAGGAAGTTGACCGGGAGGAAGTCACTCCTACTACAAAATAAAATACAATTTTCACACCTTAAAAATGAGTGTTTTTCAGGTGAAAGTAAATAAAAGTCGAGAAAGTGAAACGAAAGGAAGTTGACCGGATGGAAGTCGCTACTACTACAAAATAAAATAAAAGTCTTCACACCTTAAGAATGAGTGTTTTTAGGTGAAAGTAAATAAAAGTCGATAAAGTGAAAAGAAAGGAAGTTGACCGGGAGGAAGTCGCTACTACTATAAAATAAAAGTCTTCACACCTTAAAAATTAGTGTTTTTAGGTGAAAGTAAATAAAAGTCGATAAAGGGAAAACAAAGGAAGATGACCGGGAGGAAGTTGCTACTGCTACAAAATAAAATAAAAGTCGTCACACCTTAAAAATGAGTGTTTTTTTAGGTGAAAGTAGATAAAAGTCGATAAAGTGAAAACAAAGGAAGTTGACTGGGAGGAAGTCGCTACTACTACAAAATAAAATAAAGTCTTCACACCTTAAAAATGAGTGTTTTTTAGAGAAAAGTAAATAAAAGTCGATAAAGTGAAAACAAAGGAAGTTGACTGGGAGGAAGTCGCTGCTACTACTACAAAATAAAATAAAAGTCTTCACACCTTTAAAAATGTGTGTTTTTAGGTGAAAGTAAATAAAAGTCGATAAAGTGAAAACAAAGGAAGTTGACCGGGAGGAAGTCGCTCCTACTACAAAATAAAATACAATTTTCACACCTTAAAAATTAGTGTTTTTTAGGGGAAAGTAAATAAAAGTCGATAAAGTGAAAACAAAGGAAGTTGACTGGGAGGAAGTCGCTCCTGCTACAAAATAAAATAAAATTTTCACACCGTAAAAATTAGTGTTTTTAGGTGAAAGTAAATAAAAGTCGAGAAAGTGAAAAGAAAGGAAGTTGACCGGGAGGAAGTCGCTCCTACTACAAAATAAAATACAATTTTCACACCTTAAAAATTAGTGTTTTTTAGGGGAAAGTAAATAAAAGGCGATAAAGTGAAAACAAAGGAAGTTGACTGGGAGGAAGTCGCTCCTACTACAAAATAAAATACAATTTTCACACCTTAAAAATGAGTGTTTTTTAGGTGAAAGTAAATAAAAGTCGATAATGTGAAAACAAAGGAAGTTGACCGGGAGGAAGTCGCTCCTACTACAAAATAAAGTAAAAGTCTTTTCACCTTAAAAATGTGTGTTTTTTAGGTGAAAGTAAATAAAAGTCGATAATGTGAAAACAAAGGAAGTTGACCGAGAGGAAGTCGCTACTACTACAAAATAAAATAGAATTTACACACCATAAAAATTAGTGTTTTTTAGGGGAAAGTAAATAAAAGTCTATAAAGTGAAAACAAAGGAAGTTGACTGGGAGGAAGTCGCTACTACTACAAAATAAAATAAAAGTCTTCACACCTTAAAAAGGAGTGTTCTTAGGTGAAAGTAAATAAAAGTCGATAAAGTGAAATCAAAGGAAGTTGACCGGGAGGAAGTCGCTCCTACTACAAAATAAAATAAAATTTTCACACCTTAAAAATTAGTGTTTTTTTAGGTGAAAGTAAATAAAAAGTCGATAATGTGAAAACAAAGGAAGTTGACCGGGAGGAAGTCGCTCCTACTACAAAATAAAATAAAATTTTCACACCTTAAAAATTAGTGTTTTTTTAGGGGAAAGTAAATAAAAGTCGATAAAGTGAAAACAAAGGAAGTTGACTGGGAGGAAGTCGCTCCTACTACAAAATAAAATAAAAGTCTTCTCACCTTAAAAATTAGTGTTTTTTAGGGGAAAGTAAATAAAAGTCGAAAAAGTGAAAACAAAGGAAGTTGACTGGGAGGAAGTCGCTACTACTACAAAATAAAATAAAAGTCTTCACACCTTTAAAAATGTGTGTTTTTAGGTGAAAGTAAATAAAAGTCGATAAAGTGAAAACAAAGGAAGTTGACCGGGAGGAAGTCGCTACTACTACAAAATAAAATAAAAGTCTTCACACCTTAAAAATGAGTGTTTTTTAGGTGAAAGTAAATAAAAGTCGATAATGTGAAAACAAAGGAAGTTGACCAGGAGGAAGTCGCTCTTACTACAAAATAAAATAAGTCTTTTCACCTTAAAAATGTGTGTTGTTTTAGGTGAAAGTAAATAAAAGTCGATAATGTGAAAACAAAGGAAGTTGACCGGGAAGAAGTCGCTCCTACTACAAAATAAAATAAAAGTCTTCACACCTTAAAAATGAGTGTTTTTTAGGTGAAAGTAAATAAAAGTCGATAATGTGAAAACAAAGGAAGTTGACCGGGAGGAAGTCGCTCCTACTACAAAATAAAATGAAAGTCTTCACACTTTAAAAATGAGTGTTTTTTTTAGGGGAAAGTAAATAAAAGTCGAGAAAGTGAAAACAAAGGAAGTTGACTGGGAGGAAGTCGCTCCTACTACAAAATAAAATACAATTTTCACACCTTAAAAATGAGTGTTTTTTTTTAGGTGAAAGTAAATAAAAAGTCCATAATGTGAAAACAAAGGAAGTTGACCGGGAGGAAGTCGCTCCTACTACAAAATAAAATAAAATTTTCACACCTTAAAAATTAGTGTTTTTTTAGGTGAAAGTAAATAAAAAGTCGATAATGTGAAAACAAAGGAAGTTGACCGGGAGGAAGTCGCTCCTACTACAAAATAAAATAAAATGTTCACACCTTAAAAATTAGTGTTTTTTAGGGGAAAGTAAATAAAAGTCGATAAAGTGAAAACAAAGGAAGTTGACTGGGAGGAAGTCGCTCCTACTACAAAATAAAATAAAAGTCTTCTCACCTTAAAAATTAGTGTTTTTTAGGGGAAAGTAAATAAAAGTCGAAAAAGTGAAAACAAAGGAAGTTGACTGGGAGGAAGTCGCTACTACTACAAAATAAAATAAAAGTCTTCACACCTTTAAAAATGTGTGTTTTTAGGTGAAAGTAAATAAAAGTCGATAAAGTGAAAACAAAGGAAGCTGACCGGGAGGAAGTCGCTACTACTACAAAATAAAATAAAAGTCTTCACACCTTAAAAATGAGTGTTTTTTAGGTGAAAGTAAATAAAAGTCGAGAAAGTGAAAAGAAAGGAAGTTGACCGGGAGGAAGTCGCTCCTACTACAAAATAAAATACAATTTTCACACCTTAAAAATTAGTGTTTTTTAGGGGAAAGTAAATAAAAGGCGATAAAGTGAAAACAAAGGAAGTTGACTGGGAGGAAGTCGCTCCTACTACAAAATAAAATACAATTTTCACACCTTAAAAATTAGTGTTTTTTAGGTGAAAGTAAATAAAAGTCGATAATGTGAAAACAAAGGAAGTTGACCGGGAGGAAGTCGCTCCTACTACAAAATAAAGTAAAAGTCTTTTCACCTTAAAAATGTGTGTTTTTTAGGTGAAAGTAAATAAAAGTCGATAATGTGAAAACAAAGGAAGTTGACCGAGAGGAAGTCGCTACTACTACAAAATAAAATAGAATTTACACACCATAAAAATTAGTGTTTTTTAGGGGAAAGTAAATAAAAGTCGATAAAGTGAAAACAAAGGAAGTTGACTGGGAGGAAGTCGCTACTACTACAAAATAAAATAAAAGTCTTCACACCTTAAAAAGGAGTGTTCTTAGGTGAAAGTAAATAAAAGTCGATAAAGTGAAATCAAAGGAAGTTGACCGGGAGGAAGTCGCTCCTACTACAAAATAAAATAAAATTTTCACACCTTAAAAATTAGTGTTTTTTTAGGTGAAAGTAAATAAAAAGTCGATAATGTGAAAACAAAGGAAGTTGACCGGGAGGAAGTCGCTCCTACTACAAAATAAAATAAAATTTTCACACCTTAAAAATTAGTGTTTTTTTAGGGGAAAGTAAATAAAAGTCGATAAAGTGAAAACAAAGGAAGTTGACTGGGAGGAAGTCGCTCCTACTACAAAATAAAATAAAAGTCTTCTCACCTTAAAAATTAGTGTTTTTTAGGGGAAAGTAAATAAAAGTCGAAAAAGTGAAAACAAAGGAAGTTGACTGGGAGGAAGTCGCTACTACTACAAAATAAAATAAAAGTCTTCACACCTTTAAAAATGTGTGTTTTTAGGTGAAAGTAAATAAAAGTCGATAAAGTGAAAACAAAGGAAGTTGACCGGGAGGAAGTCGCTACTACTACAAAATAAAATAAAAGTCTTCACACCTTAAAAATGAGTGTTTTTTAGGTGAAAGTAAATAAAAGTCGATAATGTGAAAACAAAGGAAGTTGACCAGGAGGAAGTCGCTCTTACTACAAAATAAAATAAGTCTTTTCACCTTAAAAATGTGTGTTGTTTTAGGTGAAAGTAAATAAAAGTCGATAATGTGAAAACAAAGGAAGTTGACCGGGAAGAAGTCGCTCCTACTACAAAATAAAATAAAAGTCTTCACACCTTA
>NC_084554.2:49882500-49920000 GCF_033978685.3 Nerophis lumbriciformis
GGTTGCCATGGCGACACGGGAGCGCCAGAGGAGCAGGTGTCGGGGCGGGACACGGAAGACGAGGACATGACGGAGCCACCTGAAGGGGCGGGTCCCAAAGTGAGACTGGAGGAGAAGCAGCAGTTCCCCTGTAAGAAATGTCCTCGTGTGTTCAACAACCGCTGGTACCTGGAGAAGCACATCAACGTCACGCACACACGCCTGCACACCTGCACGCTCTGTGGCAGGAAGTTCCTGCTGGAGGCCGACTTGATGATGCACCTGCAGACACGCTGTGACATCCAGGTACACTCTCTCATACTCTCATGCTCTCATACTCTTATCATCTCATACTCTCATCATCTTATCATCTCATACTCTCATCATCTTATCATCTCATACTCTCATCATTTTATCATCTCATACTCTCATCACCTTATCATCTCATACTCTCATCATCTTATCATCTCAAACTCATCATTTTATCATCTCATACTCTTGTCATTTTATCATCTCATACTCTCATCCTCTTATCATCTCATACTCTCATCATCTCATACTCTCATCATCTTATCATCTCATACTCTCATCATCTTATCATCTCATACTCTCACCATTTTATCATCTCATACTCATCATCTTATCATCTCATGCTCTCATCATCTTATCATCTCATACTCTCATCATCTTATCTCATACTCTCATAATCTTATCATCTCATACTCTCATCATCTTATCTCATACTCTCATCATCTCATACTCTCATCCTCTTATCATCTCATACTCTCATCCTCTTATCTCATACTCTCTGCATCTCATACCTCATACTCTCTGCATCTCATCATCTTATCTCATACTCTCATCATCTTATCATTTCATACGCTCATACTCTCTGCATCTTATCATATCATACTCTCATCATCTTATCATCTCACACTCTCTGCATGTCATCATCTTATCATTTCGTGCTCTCTGCATCTCATACTCTCAACATCTTATCGCATACTCTCATGTTATCATTTCATCTTAACATTTCATACTCTGCATCTCATCATCTTATCATCTCATACTCTCTGCATCTTATCACTTCATGCTCTCTGCATCTCATACTCTCATCATGTTATCTCATACTCATCATGTTATCATTTCATCATCTTATCATTTCATACTCTGTGCATCTCATCATCTTATCATTTCATACTCTCTGCATCTCATACTCTTATCATTTCATCATCTCGTCATCCAATCATTTCATACTCTGCATCTCCATCTTATCATTTCATACTCTCTGCATCTCATACTCACATACTCTCATCTTGTTATCATTTCATCATGTTATCATTTCATACTCGCTGCATCTTATCATTTCATACTCTTTGCATTTCATACTCTCATCATGTTATCATTTCATCATCTCATCTCATACTCTCATCATGTTATCATTTCATTATCTCATCGTCTCATCCTCTTATCATTTCATACTCACATGCTCTGCATCTTATCATCTTATCATTTCATACTCTCTGCATCTCATACTCTCATCATGTTACCATTTCATAATCGTATACTCTCATCTTCTTCTCTCATACTCTCATGATCTTGTCTCAAACTCTCATCATCTTATCTCATACTCTCATCATCTTATCATTTCATGCTCTCAGCATCTTATCTTATACTTTCATCATCTCATACTCTCATCATCTCATTTTATACTCTCATCATCCTATTTTATAATTGTTACTATTTTATACTCTCATCATCTTATCTCATTTGATCATCTTATTCTCTCATCATCTTATCTTACACACATTTTATCTCACACTCTCATCATCCTATCATTTCACACTCTCATCATCTTATCTTATACCATCTTATCACCTCATACTCTCATCATTTTATCCTCATCTCATCATTTCATACTATCCTCATCATCTAATCGCACACTCTCATCATCTTAAGTGTTTTATCATGTCATTGTCTCATCATTATTATTTCATCGTGTTATCTTGCGTTATCATCTCATGCAATCTTGTCGCCTCATTTTATCATCAGATAATCTCATCTTATTTTATCGGATCGTCTCATCATTTTATCATCTTGTCATTTGTCATCATAACATCAAATCTTCTTATCTCAATTTATCATCATATCATCTCACCAATTTGTCCCATCATCTTATCATCTGATCCTATAGTCTCATCCTCTTATATCGTCATACAGCATACTTGCCAACCATCCCGGATTTTCCGGGAGACTCCCGAAATTCAGCGCCTCTCCCGAAAACCTCCCGGGACAAATTTTCTCCCGAAAATCTCCCGAAATTCAGGCGGAGCTGGAAGCCACGCCCCCTCCAGCTCCATGCGGACCTGAGTGACGTGTCAACAGCCTGTATTCACGTCCACTTTCCCACAATATAAACAGTGTGCCTGCCCAAACACGTTATAACTGTAGAATGATCGAGGGCGAGTTCTTGGTTTCTTATGTGGGTTTATTGTTAGGCAGTTTCATTAAAGTCCTCCCAGCGCGGTAACAACACACAACAGCAGTCATGTTTTATTCTACCGTAAAGCAGTTCGTCTGCCGTAAACAGCAATGTTGTTGTAATATATTAAGTTGGAGGCAATAACCAGGCGAGGTGATGAAGTACGTCTCTTTACTGTAGACTTCAGAACAAACTCATACACTTGACGTCAGGTGTGCAACACCATGTAAATCGTTGGCCAACCAAAAAGTAACCCCAGTACGCTATAGCCAACATTCACCAGGAGATGGCAACAGACAAACATAGATCACTCTATTACATTCCTCCCCTTTTAGAAATGTAGAAGTTACTCAAAATAAATAAACAACCCAACCAAAAAAATGCAGCAGCTCAATTAAAAAACTGTACTTAAGCCACATTCTTTTTTTTTTTTTTTTGTACTGAACTCTTAACCCTCATTTGTAAACAATAACATGCTTATTATACAAACAGTATTTGTACACCTTTAACACAGATTTTTATACTGTCTTCAGAGATTCAGTTTTTTTGGTGGTACTCGAAACCTTTCTGGGTACCTGCGAAAGGGTGTTCACCATGGTTAGAAAAATAGTGACAGAGAATAGAACAAGGATGGACAATTCAACCCTTAACTCAACAATGAGTAGATGAGTGTTATGTGTGTGTATATGTGTAAATAAATGAACACTGAAATTCAAGTATTTCTTTTATTTATATATATATATATATATATATATATATATATATAAATATATATATATAATAAATATATATATAGCGAGAATTCACTGAAAGTCAAGTATTTCTTATATATATATATATATATATATATATATATATATATATATATATATATATATATATATATGTATATATATATATATGAAATACTTGACTTGGTGAATTCTAGCTGTAAATATACTCCTCCCTTCTTAGCCACGCCCCCAACCACGCCCCCGCCCCACCCCGACCACGCCCCCCACCCCCCACCTCCCGAAATCGGAGGTCTCAAGGTTGGCAAGTATGTCATACACATACTTGCCAACCCTCCCAAATTTTCCGGGAGACTCCCAAAATTCAGCGCCTCTCCCGAAAAACTCCCGGGACAAATATTCTCCCGAAAATCTCCCGATTTTCAGCCGGAGCTGGAGGCCACGCCCCCTCCAGCTCCATGCGGACCTGAGTGAGGACACCCTTTTTTCAGACGGAAGACAACAGGGTGACAAGAACTAAATCATCCATACTAGAGATAAATTGTATTATTATGTTGATCTTACCTAAAAATAAATATATTAACTAATTAAAAAAAACAAAAACGAAATACATTTTTACTATATTTTGCTAAAAACATCAAAATTAATTGTATTTTTATTTGTATTTTTTCTGACTCCTTATTACATCCAGCCATAGAATTATACATTAAAATAAACATATTTGAAATAATTAATTTTAAATGATCATAATTCATTTAAAATGACCATATTTAATTATTAAAATAATTGCTTGTTTATCAACAATTTTAGAATTTTATTCATTACATTTTGAAGCTCTCAAAAGCCAAGTTAGGTTATATTCCTTAAGATTTATTTATGCAAGTTTGAAGTATCAATGATCTAAACACAGTTTTGTTTGCATATTTTCAGGATATATATATATATATATATATATATATATATATATATATATATATATATATATATATATGTGTATATTTATGTATGAAATACTTGACTTGGTGAGTTCTAGCTGTCAATATACTACTCCCCTCTTAACCACGCCCCGCCCCACCCCTGACCACGCCCCCCGCCCCCCACCTCCCGAAATCGGAGGTCTCAAGGTTGGCAAGTATGGTCATACAGTATCTCAAAATGTCATCACTGTATCTTATCTTCTCATCTCATAAAATCACCTCATCTCAATTTATCTTATCTTTTCTCCTTTTGTCTTATCTCATTATCTCAATGTGTCATCCTATGCTATCATCTCATCCTGGTGTCTCATTTGTCTGCATCTCATTTAATCATCTTATTTTATCATCTCATCTTGTCATCTCATCTTATCGGATCGTCTCATCATTGTATCATCTTATCTTGTCATTTGTCATCATAACATCAAGTCATCTTATCTAAATGTATCATCCTCTTATCTCATCACACAGTGTCTCAAAATGTCATCACTGTATCTTCTCATCTCATCTCATAAAGTCATCATTGTATTTTATCTTCTCGCCTCATCTCAATGTATCTGATCTTTTCTCCTTTTGTCTTATCTCATTATCTCAATGTATCATCGTCATCCTATGCTGTCATCTCATCCCGGTGTGGTCTTCTCATCTCAAGTGTGCGGCGTGCAACAAGGCCTTCAAGAAGCTGTGGTCGCTGCAGGAGCACAACAAGGTGGTGCACGGCTGCGCCGAGAAGAAGTTCTCCTGCCAGGTGTGCGACAAGAAGTTCTACACCATGGCCCACGTCAGGAAGCACATGGTCGGTGAGTGGAAGTGGAAGGCCACAGGTAGCCATGTTGCTTGTGGCCACCAGGGGGCATATAACTGTCATTTTATTTTTGAATGCAAACAATGTTATTAGTGCAAAAAAGTATTACCGTATTTTCCGCACCATAAGGCGCCCTGGGTTATAAGCCGCGCCTTCAATGAACGGCATATTTCAAAACTTTGTCCACCTATAAGCCGCCCCGTGTTGTAAGCCGCATCTAACTGCGCTAAAGGAATGTCAAAAAAACAGTCAAATAGGTCAGTCAAACTTTAATAATATATTAAAACCAGCGTGATGTGGGCGCGCATGGAGTCGTATATCAACATGGACGAAGCTGCGTGAAAAAAGCCACCCGGCCTCTTCGCGTAAACTTAAACTTACCTTAACCACTCGCTCATCTTTTCTTCATCCATCCCTTCGAGTTAGCTTTTATGATGACGCCGGCTGGAAAGGTCTCTTTTGGCAAGGTCTTCCTTTTGAATATCACCATGGGTGGAAGTTTCTGGCCATTAGCATGGCAAGCTGGAACCACAGTGAAGGATGACTTCTCATTCCCTGTGGTGCGAATATTCACCATACGTGCTCCCGTTGTATCCACAGTGCGGTTCACAGGAATATCAGTTGCTGTGAAATAGTAATCCGTGTGCGGATGGAGAGATTGCGTCTTTTCATGAACCGGATCCCTGTCGTTTAGTAGGAGCCATTTTGTGGTCTTTACAGATGTAAACACACAAAGGAAATGAAACGTAATATCCGCGCGCTTTTTCTTCTTCTACGCGGGCGGGTGGTTGCTTACAGTAGAAGAAGAAGCGCTTCCAGTTCTATGGGGGCGGGTGCTTACCTTGGCGGTTGCTTGCGTAGAAGAAGAAGCGCTTCCTGTTCTACCGGGAAAAAAGATGGCGGCTGTTTACCGTAGTTACGAGACCGAAACTTTATGAAAATGAATCTTAATATTTATCCATATATAAAGCGCACCGGGTTATAAGGCGCACTGTCAGCTTTTGAGAAAATTTGTGGTTTTTATGTGCGCCTTATAGTGCGGAAAATACGGTATGTTGACAGTTTTCAAGACTATTCTTCTCCTTGGCACCAAGTAGTTGACTCAACAGCGCCTCTGCTGGCGGCAGCCGAGTAGTGACTTCCTTTCCCCTTGCATCCACCCTGCAGCGCACACCAAGGACATGCCCTTCACCTGCGAGACGTGCGGCAAGTCCTTCAAGCGCAGCATGTCCCTGAAGGTCCACTCCCTGCAGCACTCTGGGGAGAAACCCTTCCAGTGTGAGGTCGGAGCTCCTCCTGCACCTTCATGTCCGCCTCCGTCCGGTCCTTCACGCCTGCTCTCCTCCGCCCCCTTGCAGAGCTGCAGCGAGCGCTTCCAGTACAAGTACCAGCTGCGCTCGCACATGAGCGTCCACGTGGGACACAAGCAGTTCATGTGTCCGTGGTGCGGCAAGGACTTCAACATGAAGCAGTACTTTGACGAGCACATGAAGACGCACACGGGTGAGAACAACCGTCTCACTTAAACCCGCTCTTTGCACCCAATCTGGTTCACATCGGATGTTTTTTGCCAGTCTAAACACTTAAAGTTAAAGTTAAAGTACCAATGATTGTCACACACACACTAGGTGTGGCGAAATTATTCTCTGCATTTGACCCATCATCCTTGATCACCCCCTGGGAGGTGAGGGGAGCAGTGAGCAGCAGCGGTGGCCGCGCCCGGGAATCATTTTTGGTGATTTAACCCCCAATTCCAACCCTTGATGCTGAGTGTCAAGCAGGGAGGTAATGGCTCCCATTTTTATAGTCTTTGGTATGACTCGGCCGGGGTGTTTGAACTCACGACCTACCGATCTCAGGGCGGACACTCTAACCACTAGGCCAGTGTTTATCAACCACTGTGCCGCGGCACACTAGTGCCATGAGATGCAGTCTGGTGTGCCGTGGGAGATGATCTAATTTCACCTATTTGGGTTAAAAATATTTTTTGCAAACCAGTAATTATAGTCTGCAAATGATGTGTTGTTGTTGAGTGTCGATGCTGTCTAGAGCAGTGGTCCCCAACCACCGATTGGTACCGGGCCGCACAAGAAATAAAAAATAAAAAAATTATTTTTATTTTTATTTTTTTAATTAAATCAACATAAAAAACACAATATATACATGATATATCAATATACGTAGATCTATACAATCTGCAGGGATACAGTCCGTAAGCACACATGATTGTATTTCTTTATGAAAAAAAAACAAAAACACTGGTCTAGAGCTAGGCAGAGTAACCGTGTAATACTCTTCCATATCAGTAGGTGGCAGCCGGTAGCTAATTGCTTTGTAGATGTCGGCAACAGCGGGAGGCAGCGTGCAGGTAAAAAGGTGTCTAAGGCTTAAACCAAAAATAAACAAAAGGTGAGTGCCCCTAAGAAAAAGCATTGAAGCTTAGGGAAGGCTATGCGGAACAAAACTAAAACTGAACTGGCTACAAAGTAAACAAAAACAGAATGCTGGACGACAGCAAAGACTTACTGGGGAGCAAAGACGGCGTCCGCAAAGTACATCCGAACACGACATGACAATAAACAATGTCCCCCACAAAGAAGGATAAAAACAACAAAAATATTCCGGATTGCTAAAACAAAGTAGATGCGGGAAATATCGCTCAAAAGAAGACATGAAACTGCTACAGGAAAATACCAAAAAAAGAGAAAAAGCCACCAAAATTGGAGCGCAAGACAAGAAGTAAAACACTACACACAGGAAAACAGCAAAAAACTCCAAATAAGTCACGGCGTGATGTGACAGGTGGTGACAGTACACCTACTTTGAGACAAGAGCTCTAGTGATAGTCTTTACTACTACAAAATAAAATAAAAGTCTTCACACCTTTTAAAAATTAGTGTTTTTTAATTTACTTTCACCTAAAAAACACTAATTTTTAAGTTGTGAAGACTTTTATTTTATTTTGTAGTAGTAGCAACTTCCTCCCAGTCAACTTTTTTTGTTTTCACTTCTTCAACTTTTATTTACTTTCACCTAAAAAACACAAATTTTTAAAGTGTGAAGACTTTTGTTTTATTTTGTAGTAGTAGCAACTTCCTCCCGGTCAACTTCCTCTGTTTTCACTTTATCAATTTCTATTTACTTTCACCTTCCTCCATCCATCCAATTCTCTACCGCTTGTCCCTTTTTGGGGTCGCGGGGAGTGCTGCAGCCTATCTCAGCTGCACTCGGGCGGAAGGCGGGGAACACCCTGGACAAGTCGCCACCTCAATCACAAATTTTAAGGTGTGAAGACTTTTGTTCTATTTTGTAGTAGTTGCAACTTCCTCCCGGTCAACTTCCTCTGTTTTCACTTTATCAACTTTTATTTACTTTCACCTAAAAAACACTCATTTTTAAGGTGTGAAGACTTTTGTTTTATTTTGTAGTAGTAGCGACTTGCTCCCAGTCAACTTCCTCTCTTTTCACTTTATCGACTTTTATGTACTTTTACCTAAAAAACAAAAAATTTTTAAGGTGTGAATTTTTATTTTATTTTGTAGTAGTAGCGACTTCCTCCTGGTCAACTTCCTTTGTTTTCACTTTATTGACTTTTTTTTACTTTCACCTAAAAATCACTAATTTTTTAGGTGTGAAGACTTTTATTTTATTTTGTAGTAGTAGCGACTTCCTCCCAGTCAACTTCCTTTATTTTCACTTCATCAACTTTTATTTACGTTCACCTAAAAAACACAAATTTTTAAGGTGTGAAGACTTTTATTTGATTTTGTAGTAGTAGCAACTTCCTCCCAGTAAAATTCCTTTGTTTTCACTATCCATCCATCCATCCATTTTTTACCGCTTGTCCCTTTTGGGGAAGCGGGGGGTGCTGGAGCATATCTCAGCTGCATTTGCTATATCAAATTGTATTTACTCTCACCTAAAAAAACAGTCATTTTTAAGGTGTGAAGACTTCTATTTTATTTTGTACTAGAAGCGACTTCCTCCCGGTCAACTGCCATTGTTTTCACTTTAACGACTTTTATTTACTTCCACCTAAAAAACACACATTTTTAAGGTGTGGTGACTTTTATTCTATTTTGTAGTAGTAGCGACTTCCTCCTGGTCAACTTCCTTTGTTTTCACTTCATCAACTTTTATTTACTTTCACCTAAAAAAAACACACATTTTTAATGTGTGAAGACTATTGTTTTATTTTGTAGTAGTAGCGACTTCCGCCCGGTCAACTTCCTTTGTTTTCACTTCATCAACTTTTATTTACTTTTACCTAAAAAACACAAATTTTTAAGGTGTGGTGACTTTTATTTAATTTTGTAGTAGTAACAACTTCCTCCTGGTCAATTTCCTTTGTTTTCACTTGATCAACTTTTATTGACTTTCACCTAAAAAACACTAATTTTTAAGGTGTGAAGACTTAAATTTTATTTTGTAGTAGTAGCAACTTCCTCCCGGTCAACTTCCTTTGTTTTCACTTCATCAACTTTTACTTACTTTCACCTAAAAAAAACACACATTTTTAATGTGTGAAGACTTTTGTTTTATTTTGTAGTAGTAGCGACTTCCTCCCGGTCAACTTCCTCTATTTTCACATTATCGACTTATTTACTTTCACCTAAAAAACACATATTTTTAAGGTGTGAAGACTTTTATTTTATTTTGTAGTAGTAGCAACTTCCTCCCGGTCTACTTCCTTTGTTTTCACTATATCAAATTTTATTTACTTTCACCTAAAAACACCCCGTTTTTAAGGTGTGGTGACTTTTATTTTATTTTGTACTAGTAGCGACTTCCTCCCGGTCAACTTCCTTTGTTTTCACTTCATGAACTTTTAATTACTTGTCCCTAAAAAACACATATTTTTAAGGTGTGAAGACTTTTGTTTTATTTTGTAGTAGTAGCAACTTCCTCCTGGTCAACTTCCTCTGTTTTCACTTTATCAATTTTTATTTACTTTCACCTTCCTCCGTCCATCCATTTTCTACCACTTGTCCCTTTTTGGGGTCTCAGCTGCATTCGGGCAGAAAGCGGGTTACACCCTGGACAAGTCGCCACCTCACACACAAATTTTTAAGGTGTGAAGACTTTTGTTCTATTTTGTGTAGTTGCAACTTCCTCCCGGTCAACTTCCTTTGTTTTCACTTTATCGACTTTTATTTACTTTTACCTAAAAAACAAACATTTTTTAAGATGTGAATTTTTATTTTATTTTGTAGTAGTAGCGACTTCCTCCTGGTCAACTTCCTTTGTTTTCAATTTTTGTTTACTTTCACCCAAGAAAACACAATTTTTTAAGGTGTGAAGACTTTTTATTTTATTTTGTAGTAGTAGCAACTTCCTCCCAGTCAACTGCCTTTGTTTTCACTTTATCGACTTTTATTTACTTTCACCCAAAAAAACACTAATTTTTAAGGTGTGAAGACTTGTTTTATTTTGTAGTAGTAGCAACTTCCTCCCAGTCAACTTCCTTTGTTTTCACATTATCAAATTTTATTTACTTTCATCTAAAAAACCCCACTAATTTTTAAGGTGTGAAGACTTCTATTTTATTTTGTAGTAGTAGCGACCTCCTCCCGGTCAACTTCCTTTGTTTTCACTTCATCAACTTTTATTTACTTTCACCTAGAAAACACTCATTTTTAAGATGTGGTGACTTTTATTTGATTTTGTAGTAGAAGCAGCGACTTCCTCCCGGTCAACTTCCTTTGTTTTCACTTCATCAACTTTTATTTACTTTCACCTAAAAAACACAAATTTTTAAGGTGTGAAGACTTCTATTTTATTTTGTAGTAGTAGCGACCTCCTCCCGGTCAACTTCCTTTGTTTTCACTTCATCAACTTTTATTTACTTTCACCTAGAAAACACTCATTTTTAAGACTTGGTGACTTTTATTTTATTTTGTAGTAGAAGCAGCGACTTCCTCCCGGTCAACTTCCTTTGTTTTCACTTCATCAACTTTTATTTACTTTCACCTAAAAAACACACATTTTTAAGGTGTGAAGACTTCTATTTTATTTTGTAGTAGTAGCGACTTCCTCTCGGTCAACTTCCTTTGTTTTCACTTTATCGACTTTTAATTACTTTCACCTAAAAAACACAAATTTTTGAGGTGTGTAGACTTTTATTTTATTTTGTAGTAGTAGCGACTTTCGCCCGGTCAACTTCCTTTGTTTTCACTTCATCAACTTTTAATTACTTTCCCCTAAAAAAACACTTATTTTTAAGGTGTGAAGACTTTTGTTTTATTTTGTAGTAGTAGCGACTTCCTCCCGGTCAACTTCCTCTGATTTCACTTTATCGACTTATATTTACTTTCACCTAAATATCACTCATTTTTAAGGTGTGAAGACTTTTATTTTATTTTGTAGTAGTAGTAGCGACTTCCTCCCGGTCAACTTCCATTGTTTTCACTTTATCGACTTTTATTTACTTTCACCTAAAACACACACATTTTTAAGGTGTGGTGACTTTTATTCTATTTTGTAGTAGTAGCGACTTCCTCCTGGTCAAATTCCTTCGTTTTCACTTCATCAACTTTTATTTACTTTCACCTAAAAAACACAAATTTTTAACGTGTGAAGACTTTTATTTTATTTTGTAGTAGTAGTAGCGACTTCCTCCCGGTCAAATTCCTTTGTTTTCACTTCATCAACTTTTATTTACTTTTACCTAAAAAAACACAAATTTTTAACGTGTGAAGACTTTTGTTTTATTTTGTAGTAGTAGCGACTTCCTCCCGGTCAACTTCCTCTATTTTCACTTTATCGACTTATTTACTTTCACCTAAAAACACTAATTTTTAAGGTGTGAAGACTTTTATTTTATTTTGTAGTAGTAGCGACTTCCTCCCGGTCAACTTCCTCTATATTCACTTTATCGACTTATTTACTTTCACCTAAAAAACACTCATTTTTAAGGTGTGAAGACTTTTATTTTATTTTGTAGTAGTAGCGACTTCCTCCCGGTCAACTTCCTCTATATTCGCTTTATCGACTTATTTACTTTCACCTAAAAAACACTCATTTTTAAGGTGTGGTGACTTTTATTTAATTTTGTAGTAGTAACAACTTCCTCCTGGTCAACTTCCTTTGTTTTCACTTGATCAACTTTTATTTACTTTCACCTAAAAAACACAAATTTTTAAAGTGTGAAGACTTTTGTTTTATTTTGTAGTAGTAGCGACTTCCTCCCGGTCAACTTCCTCTATTTTCACTTTATCGACTTCTTTACTTTCACCTAAAAACACTCATTTTTAAGGTGTGAAGACTTTTATTTAATTTTGTAGTAGTAACAACTTCTTCCTGGTCAATTTCCTTTGTTTTCACTTGATCAACTTTTATTTACTTTTACCTAAAAAACACTAATTTTTAAGGTGTGAAGACTTAAATTTTGTTTTGTAGTAGTAGCAACTTCCTCCTGGTCAACTTCCTTTGTTTTCACTTCATCAACTTTTATTTACTTTTACCTAAAAAACACAAATTTTTCATGTGTGAAGACTTTTGTTTTATTTTGTAGTAGTAGCGACTTCCTCCCGGTCAACTTCCTCTATTTTCACTTTATCGACTTATTTACTTTCACCTAAAAAACACATATTTTTAAGGTGTGAAGACTTTTATTTTATTTTGTAGTAGTAGCAACTTCCTCCCGGTCTACTTCCTTTGTTTTCACTATATCAAATTTTATTTACTTTCACCTAAAAACACCCCGTTTTTAAGGTGTGGTGACTTTTATTTTATTTTGTACTAGTAGCGACTTCCTCCCGGTCAACTTCCTTTGTTTTCACTTAATGAACTTTTAATTACTTGTCCCTAAAAAACACATATTTTTAAGGTGTGAAGACTTTTGTTTTATTTTGTAGTAGTAGCAACTTCCTCCTGGTCAACTTCCTCTGTTTTCACTTTATCAATTTTTATTTACTTTCACCTTCCTCCGTCCATCCATTTTCTACCACTTGTCCCTTTTTGGGGTCTCAGCTGCATTCGGGCAGAAAGCGGGTTACACCCTGGACAAGTCGCCACCTCACACACAAATTTTTAAGGTGTGAAGACTTTTGTTCTATTTTGTAGTAGTTGCAACTTCCTCCCGGTCAACTTCCTTTGTTTTCACTTTATCGACTTTTATTTACTTTTACCTCAAAAACAAACATTTTTTAAGATGTGAATTTTTATTTTATTTTGTAGTAGTAGCGACTTCCTCCTGGTCAAATTCCTCTGTTTTCACTTCATCAACTTTTATTTACTTTTACCTAAAAAAACACACATTTTTAACGTGTGAAGACTTTTGTTTTATTTTGTAGTAGTAGCGACTTCCTCCCGGTCAATTTCCTCTATTTTCACTTTATCGACTTATTTACTTTCACCTAAAAAACACTAATTTTTAAGGTGTGAAGACTTTTATTTTATTTTGTAGTAGTAGCGACTTCCTCCCGGTCAACTTCCTCTATTTTCACTTTATCGACTTATTTACTTTCACCTAAAAAACACTCATTTTTAAGATGTGAAGACTTTTATTTTATTTTGTAGTAGTAGCAGCAACTTCCTCCCGGTCAACTTCCATTGTTTTCACTTCATCAACTTTTATTTACTTTCACCTAGAAAACACTCATTTTTAAGATGTGGTGACTTTTATTTTATTTTGTAGTAGAAGAAGCGACTTCCTCCCGGTCAACTTCCTTTGTTTTCACTTCATCAACTTTTATTTACTTTCACCTAAAAAACACTCATTTTTAAGGTGTGAAGACTTTTATTTTATTTTGTAGTAGTAACAACTTCCTCCTGGTCAACTTCCTTTGTTTTCACTTGATCAACTTTTATTTACTTTCACCTAAAAAACACTCATTTTTAAGGTGTGAAGACTTAAATTTTATTTTGTAGTAGTAGCAACTTCCTCCCGGTCAACTTCCTCTGTTTTCACATTATCGACTTCTATTTACTTTTACCTAAAAAACACAAATTTTTAAGGTGTGAACTTTTATTTTATTTTGTAGTAGTAGTAGCGACTTCCTCTTGGTCAACTTCCTTTGTTTCAGATTTCAGAAGACCTGATTTGGAGCGTTTAGACTAGGCAACAAAAAATCCGATCTGGTGTCACTTGAGGGCAAAAGAATGAGATTTGGTGTGCAGTGTAAACGGGGCCGTCCAGGTACTCAGAACCAGGGTAAGCACCAAATCCAAGGTTAGAATGTGAAAGACGTGTTTTTGTTACTGTTTTCAGGAGAGAAACCGTACATCTGCGAGATCTGCGGCAAGAGCTTCACGAGCCGCCCCAACATGAAGCGCCACCGCCGCACGCACACGGGCGAGAAGCCGTACCCGTGCGAGGTGTGCGGCCAACGCTTCCGCTTCTCCAACATGCTGAAGGCGCACCGAGAGAAGTGCTTCCGGGTCAGCCAGCCCGCCGACGACTCCTGCGCTCGCCTTCCCCCGATGGTGTCCGCCGCCCCCTGCGCTCCGAGCCCTCTGCTGGCCTCCGCGGGGGCTCCGCCTCCTTCCACGCAGCCGTCGCCCTTCTCTGCCGGTAGGCTGAACTGCGGCGACTAATTGCTCCTTCCTCTTGCACCTGTGCCACACCGCCACTAGGTGGAAGCAAACGTAACTCCTTTTTTTACGAGACAACTTTGTTCTTTCATTTGGCGCCGTGGCTTCCTCGCCGTGCACTGACTGGAGCTCCCAAGGTTCCTTTGCACCTGTCGACTCAGCAATAATAACCAAAAAGCTGACGTGTGTTTGAGCTTCTGTGTTACTCGACATCGCTAACAACCAAATCTTTCAACGTTTATAATCTGCCCAGCACCTCTCCTTTATCTCCAAAGTGGCGTAAACCGTCTCCATTTTTAGAACTCTGTCAAAGACTTTGTCCTGACTCAGCAGCGCCTCTGCTGGTTGCAGTCATGCGCTGCACTCCATTTTGTTGTCAATTGGTCAACAATATCAACAATCAATTCATGGATTGTTATTATTATATAAATGTATTGCTCACGTTCCGACAATTAACCTCTGCGTGGCAAACAGAAGGTAGGACTGGAGTATTTCTTAACCATAGGGCCCAACCTATGCACGCCATAGGGGGCCGCTGAAAAAAATGTGTTCCTCAGCTGTGGTCCGCAGCAATACTCCGTTGTAATACACTTCTTCACCACTTGTGGCAGTAATGACAATGTCTAACAAACAGAAGAAGTCAAGCAGAAGTGTCTTAAGCGCAAAAAAGTATGACTAAAATGGTGATTATTTTCATTCGTTTAATTTCCTGATCATTTTATTGACCTAAATATAAATATAATTTATTTCTTTTAGCATTGTATGTACATGTATTTTTTTTACAAGTCCCTTCTTTTACAGTACTTTTGATTTTTTTTTTTAATCAGCCCGCCCTAAGCCTTGATAATCATCTTCATGATTAACGAGTGCTTTCATGTCATTTGGCAAAGTGTATATGCTGTTAAACTGTAAAGAGGTCAGATTTAATTATTCAATAGAGTTAAAATGAAGAGTCAGGTGACCTAATTCAGTGTTAATATTGACTTGGGCCCCCTTGTAGTGGAAAAGTTGGGCCCCAAGGTCAAAGTTTAATAACCCTTGTACTAATCTATATGTATACATACTAGTATATGCAAAAAAAGACTTTCTAAATATCGAAACTAAAAGGTCCTTCCATGAGGCTGCTAGTTAGCTTAGCGATCTCACTTTGGAAATATCGGACTTAACACAACGGAACTAAGATGCAGCTGTCATTATTATTGTCATCATGATTATTTACATCGCCCATTTTAAAGGGGAACATTATCACCAGACCTATGTAAGCGTCAATATATACCTTGATGTTGCAGAAAAAAGACCATATATTTTTTTAACTGATTTCCGAACTCTAAATAGGTGAATTTTGGCGAATTAAACGCCTTTCTATTATTCGCTCTCGGAGCGTGACGTCACATCGGGAAGCAATCCGCCATTTTCTCAAACACATTACAAACACCTAGTCCAGGGGTCGGCAACCCGCGGCTCCGGAGCCGCATGCGGCTCTTTGATCACTCTGATGCGGCTCAGCAGCTTACTTGCTGAACCCCCTGATTTTCCCGTGAGACTTCCGGATTTCAGTTTCTCTCAAAGAAAATTAATATTCACCTATTTTCACCCTTACGGCTATAATAAGGGCGTACCATGATGGTGCAACATTTGGCGCCTTCTACAATTTATATTAACAGCGTGCTAGCCCAACACTTGTTATACAATATACATCTTCTGCTTCCACACGTACGTGACAGCAAGGCATACTTGGTCAACAGCCACACAGGTTACACTGACGGTGACCATACAAAACAACTTTAACACTCTTACTAATAATGCGCCACACTTTGAACCAAAACCAAACAAGAATGACAAACACATTTCGGGAGAACATCTGCACCTTAACACAACATAAACACAACAGGACAAATACCCAGAATCCCATGCAGCACTGACTCTTCCGGACTCCATTATACACCCCTGCTACCACCAAACCCCGCCCCCACCCTAACCATTCTCCCTCACACATCAACCCCCCCCCCCCCCCCCCCCCCCCCCCCCTCTCTGTGCGTCGGTTGAGGTGGGCGGGGTTTGGTAGCGGGGGTGTATAATGTATCCCGGAAGAGTTAGGGCTGCATGGGATTCTGGGTATTTGTCCTGTTGTGTTTATGTTGTGTTACGGTGCAGATGTTCTCCCGAAATGTGTTTGTCATTCTTGTTTGGTGTGGGTTCACAGTGTGGCGCATTATTAGTAAGAGTGTTAAAAAAAAATGTATACCGCCACAGTCAGTGTAACCTGTGTGGTTGTTGACCAAGTATGCGTTGCTGTCACCTACGTGAGCAAGCAAAAGCCATATACAACGTGAGGCTGACCAGGCACACTGTTTATGGTGGGAGCTATATGCTGTACCAACACGGCACGCATGACGCTGACAATCGCCATTCAGCTTTTCAAATCCCATATAAAGGTGTGGGCAGCGTGTCTGAGACCCCTGGATTATACATAGCAAAAAGCAAAAAAAAATCTTTGTATACAGTGTTATTTCATTTAAAATTTCATACATTTTTTGCGGCTCCCATAGTTTTCTATAATTTGTGAAACTGGTCAAAATGGCTCTTTGACTGATAAAGGTTGCCGACCCCTGACCTAGTCAAATCAGCTCTGTTATTTTCCGTTTTTTTCGACTGTTTTCCGTACCTTGGAGACATCATGCCTCGTCGGTGTGTTGTCGGAGGGTGTAACAACACGAACAGGGACGGATTCAAGTTGCACCAGTGGCCCAAAGATGCCAAAGTGGCAAGAAATTGGACGTTTGTTCCGCACACTTTACCGACGAAAGCTATGCTACGACAGAGATGGCAAGAATGTGTGGATATCCTGCGACACTCAAAGCAGATGCATTTCCAACCATAAAGTCAAAGAAATCTGCCGCCAGACCCCCATTGAATCTGCCGGGGTGTGTGAGCAATTCAGGGACAAAGGACCTCGGTAGCACGGCAAGCAATGGCGGCAGTTTGTTCCCGCAGACGAGCGAGCTAAACCCCCTGGATGTCTTGGCTCACACCGTCCCGAAGATGATCAAGAGAAGAATATCGACCCTAGCTTCCCTGGCCTGCTGACATGAGGGTATGTCTACAGAATATATTAATTGATGAAAATTGGGCTGTCTGCACTCTCAAAGTGCATGTTGTTGCCAAATGTATTTCATATGCTGTAAACCTAGTTCATAGTTGTTAGTTTCCTTTAATGCCAAACAAACACATACCAATCGTTGGTTAGAAGGCGATCGCCGAATTCGTCCTCGCTTTCTCCCGTGTCGCTGGCTGTCGTGTTGTTTTCGTCGTTTTCGCTTGCATACGGTTCAAACCGATATGGCTCAATAGCTTCAGTTTCTTCTTCAATTTCGTTTTCGCTACCTGCCTCCACACTACAACCATCCGTTTCAATACATGCGTAATCTGTTGAATCGCTTAAGCCGCTGAAATCCGAGTCTGAATCCGAGCTAATGTCGCTATCGCTTGCTGTTCTATGCGCCATGTTTGTTTGTGTTGGCTTCACTATGTGACGTCACAGGAAAATGACGATGGTTAAAATCAGGCACTTTGAAGCTTTTTTTTAGGGATATTGCGTGATGGGTCAAATTTTGAAAAAAACTTCGAAAAATAAAATAAGCCACTGGGAACTGATTTTTAATGGTTTTAACCCTTCTGAAATTGTGATAATGTTCCCCTTTAAACATTTTGGAACCACTTCAAATTTTGCTTGGAGCTAATAAGCTAGCATTCTACTCATAGCTACCACTGGCTAAGTGAGACAAAATAACACGGGTCAAATTGAACCTTAAAGAACGAACTTCAAAGACGAAAATATGTCAAATTTCACACCTATAATTCCTTGCTATGGTAAGCTAACTGGCGACTAGCATAGGTTGGTTTATCTCCAACGCCCTGTGAGAAAGTGACGTTTTCCAACATCCGCACTATTAACACATTTCTGCTTAGCTTAGCTTAGTGTAGAAATAAACTGTTTATATTATTTCTTCTCATAAGTAATCATGCAGTTGAATTACTCTAAAGCCTCATTGTCTCCTCTTAGCTGGTACAACACAAAGTTGGACTTTTGCGTTGGTCAATGTGGAAATTGTTTATTTTTTTTTCCAAGACGAAGCACTTTGGTGAATTTTTAGCTTTCATCTTTAATTTTAATGTTTTTTTTCCCCTCACATTTTGTACCTTTGCTGCTTTTGCACTACAGGGTCCATTTTTAAGACGGCCCTTTAAATCAAGTCGAGTCAAAGCTAACACATTTATTCTAATCATACTTGCCAACCTTGAGACCTCCGATTTCGGGTGGTGGGGGGTGGGGGGGTAGGGGGCGTGGTCGGGGGTGGGGCAGGGGGCGTGGTTAAGATATATATATATAAGAAATACTTGACTTTCAGTGAATTCTAGCTATATGTATATATATTTTATTACATATATATATATATATATATAAATAAAAGAAATATTTGAATTTCAGTGTTCATTTATTTACACGTATACACACACATAACACTCATCTACTCATTGTTGAGTTAAGGGTTGAATTGTCCATCCTTGTTATATTCTTTATCACTTTTTCAGAACACACACATTATAAAAATATACATTATAAAATCAATAAGAAAATGGGAGCTCTAATTTGGGAGTCTGAATTAGGATCAGAAGTTCCTATATAAACATTGCGCACTCACGTCACCTTTTTTTTATTGATTACTGCAGCTGTGCACTGGATTCATTCACAAATACAAACTACAACTCACAAACACTTTAGAGTTAGGCTCCACCATCAGAATGTGTACTTAAACTTATAAAGATCACATGGATATTATCCAGTGAGTTGATTCACCAAAACTAACCTGTTATACAGGAGGAAAAAGCACACAGGACGTTTCAATTGTTCACAGCCTGGTCGCGCTCATCAGAATGACAAGACACTTCCGGTCTGCAGGTGATAGCATTCAATTGGGAAGAAACGCCCTACTGCCCCCTACTGACCAATGTGAATACTGATAAATGTGTAATGACAGCTCCAAAAACGAATTCAAACCACCAAATAAAATAAATAAATCAACACAAAAACGTGACACATTATGCGTGGGTCACATATGCATGTACAGTAGATGGCAGTATTGTCCTGTTTACAAGTGTCACAACATTGCTGTTTACGGCAGACGAACTGCTTTACAGTAGACAAAACTTGACTGCTGTTGTTGTGTGTTACCGCGCTGGGAGGACGTTAATGAAACTGCCTAACAATAAACCCACATAAGAAACCAAGAACTCGCCCTCGATCATTAGCTGTTTATATTGTGGGAAAGCGGACGTGTGAACAGGCTGTCAACACGTCACTCAGGTCCGCATGGAGCTGGAGGGGGCGTGGCCTCCAGCTCCGCCTGAATTTCGGGAGATTTTCGGGAGAAAATTTGTCCCGGGAGGTTTTCGGGAGACGTGCTGAATTTCGGGAGTCTCCCGGAAAATCCGGGAGGGTTGGCAAGTATGATTCTAATTCATCCTCAATAGATCGATTTAAAAAAAACGCTTTATTCCATGCGGATGTTACTAATGTAGTAAGGGTGTAACGGTGCACAAAAATTTCGGTTCGGTACGTACCTCGGTTTAGAGGTCACGGTTCGGTTCATTTTCGGTACAGTAAGAAAACAACAAAATATAAATTTTTTGGTTATTTATTTACCAAATTTGTAAACAATGGCTTTATCCTTTTAACATTGGGAACACTATAATAATTCTGCCCCAAAATAGAAATAGCTGTGTGTGTGATGGAAGTGAGCCACCATGAGGCTGATCAGTGCAACAGCAGGCAGTCATGAATGCAAAGCATAACAATAACATACATATACACACAGGCTCCATTGCCAGGGTTCATGTGGTCAACATACATCAAATAAAAACTAAATAAGATAACAACTCTGCAACATCGCGTGGACATTGGGGGCGGTACCTCTGAATTGGCAGACCGGGGTGGTGGTTCCTCTCTTTAAGAAGGGGAACCGGAGGGTGTGTTCCAACTATCGTGGGATTACACTCCTCAGCCTTCCCGGTAAGGTCTATTCAGGTGTACTGGAGAGGAGGCTACGCCGGATAGTCGAACCTCGGATTCAGAAGGAACAGTGTGGTTTTCGTCCTGGTCGTGGAACTGTGGACCAGCTCTATACTCTCGACAGGGTCCTTGAGGGTGCATGGGAGTTTGCCCAACCAGTCTACATGTGCTTTGTGGACTTGGAGAAGGCATTCGACCGTGTCCCTCGGGAAGTCCTGTGGGGAGTGCTCAGAGAGTATGGGGTATCGGACTGTCTGATTGTGGCGGTCCGCTCCCTGTATGATCAGTGTCAGAGCTTGGTCCGCATCGGACCCGTTTCCAGTGAGGGTTGGACTCCGCCAAGGCTGCCATTTGTCACCGATTCTGTTCATAACTTTTATGGACAGAATTTCTAGGCGCAGTCAGGGCGTTGAGGGTATCCGGTTCAGTGGCTGCAGGATTAGGTCTCTGCTTTTTGCAGATGATGTTGTCCTGATGGCTTCATCTGGCCAGGATCTTCAGCTCTCGCTGGATCGGTTCGTAGCCGAGTGTGAAGCAACTGGGATGGGAATCAGCACCTCCAAGTCCGAGTCCATGGTTCTCGCCCGGAAAAGGGTGGAATGCCATCTCCGGGTTGGGGAGGAGATCTTGCCCCAAGTGGAGGAGTTCAAGTACCTCGGAGTCTTGTTCACGAGTGAGGGAAGAGTGGATCGTGAGGTCGACAGGCGGATCGGTGCGGCGTCTTCAGTAATGCGGACGCTGTATCGATCCGTTGTGGTGAAGAAGGAGCTGAGCCGGAAGGCAAAGCTCTCAATTTACCAGTCGAGCTACGTTCCCATCCTCACCTATGGTCATGAGCTTTGGGTTATGACCGAAAGGACAAGACTCCCCCCCCCCACCCCCCAACCAGCCTTTAACCCTGGTGACTTTCACTCAATCTTCATGTTTTTTTTGCCAGAAAAATCAGTTTGTCCACATTATCTGCAGAAAGAGCAGACCTGCTTGCAATTACAATGTCTCAGTGGGTCAAAATCTAGTTTTTAATGCAATGTGGTCTTAAATCTGCTGCTATAAAAACATTTGTTATTGCTTTAGCCCTGCCTGACTCGCCGAGGAGAGGCTGCTTGAATGCTGTGTTTGCACGACGCTCGTCTTTCTCTTCGTTGAAGCGATGTTCACTTGGGGGTGGTGACGCTTCAAATGGGTTAGCATGTTTGACGTGTTGGCAGAAGCATACCCTACCGCTGCTGAACAATGTCGGCAAACCTCCGTCCTCCATTGTTGTATCGCACCGCGAAGCCTTCGTGTTCTCAAACGGGAGATCTTAACGAGGCAGGAGGGTCTTCCAGCTCTGTTTTTTTCATGTTGTCGTAGCCCGGTCGCTGCTTGCATGCCGTGTGTTGTGCCTCGGTGTGCATTGTTTACACAACGTGCGCTAAGCTACTTAATATGTTCGTGTGGAAACTCGTTCGGTACACCTCCGAACCGAACCGAAACCCCCATACCGAAACAGTTCAATACAAATGTACGTACCGTTACACCCTTATAATGTAGTATTTTGGACCTTTTATTTTCATGTAATCCTAAAGATCGAAGAAATGCTCCCATCTAGCGGCCACCTATTGAACTGCACACAGGTCTGCACTAATTCTACATGGAAGGAGAAAAGCCTTAGAGATTATTAAATTACGATGCAAAGATGACGCAGTATTGTCCCTACTTTGATGTTTTCAAAAGCACTAACCCAAAAATGTTGCAAGAAAGTAAGTCAGAATTGACAACAAAAAAAAGGCGGAGTTTTATGAAAAGTTGTAACGCGATATTTGAAAAAACCCTTAACCTCTTAAGGCCCAAGCTGTTTGTTTACATGCTTTTTTAATTTCTCTTTGCTATTTGGGTTTATTGGACCCTAATTAGAATAAAAACTAAGAATCATCTTTTGATATGATGTACTTAGTCCATAAGTACACAAATGTGTACTTCATGTTTAGTGACATGCTAATTCTTATTTTTACACTTTTTTCCCCCCCCCAAATTTCATTGTATGTTATACTCTTCTGACACCACCAGATGGCAGTATAAGTGTCCACATAAGTGGCCATTAGACCCCAATTCAGTATTGTACACAATTTTGTAAATAAGAGCTTAAAGGTGCTGTCCACGCATGTGGCCAACTAAGCCTTTTTAAGTTACAATATATACGAAAAATGTCAAGAGTGTTATGAATGTTATGGGAAAAGTGAGAACAGTCCCAATTATGACAAAAAAAAAATGTAATGTTGTGAAGAAAAGGTTCAAATTTTATGTACGAAAACTTTACGATAAAAAGTCCAGAAGTTCTGTTTGATAAAAGTCCTGAAAAAGTGCTAAAGTTATGACAAATTAGTAGGGATGCGTTAAAATGTAATATCGGAAATTATCGGTATCGTTTTTTTTATTATCGGTATCGTTTTTGTTGTTGTTTTTTTTTAATTAAATCAACATAAAAAACACAAGATACACTTAAAATTAGTGCACCAACCCAAAAAAACCTCCCTCCCCCATTCACACTCATTCACACAAAAGGGTTGTTTCTTTCTGTTATTAATATTCTGGTTCCTACATTATATATCAATATATATCAATACAGTCTGCAAGGGATACAGTCCGTAAGCACACATGATTGTGCGTGCTGCTGGTCCACTAATAGTACTAACCTTTAACAGTTAATTTGACTCATTTTCATTAATTACTAGTTTCTATGTAACTGTTTTTATATTGTTTTACTTTCTTTTTTATTCAAGAAAATGTTTTTAATTTATTTATCTTATTTTATTAAAAAAATTTAAAAGTACCTTATCTTCACCATACCTGGTTGTTCAAATTAGGCATAATAATGTGTTAATTCCACGACTGTATATATCGGTTGATATCGGTATCGGTAATTAAAGAGTTGGACAATATCGGAATATCGGATATTGGCAAAAAGCCAATATCGGACATCCCTACAAATGAGTAATGCCATGTGAGGAAAAAGGTGTAAAAAGGAAAAAGTCAGCATATTTTAAAATGTGAATTCAATGAGAAAGTCATATTCTTACAAGGAGGAGGGAAAAAAGTATATTTTTCTGAGCGCAATGTTCTGATGTTATGAAAAAAAATGAGTAGTATTAATGACATTATGATTTTTTTGGCTCATAGATTCCACGTCCCGAGTTTGGGAGCGTTTGAATATCGTTATGACAAAAACTGATTGATGCACTTTCAGCGCGGTGGCCACGCCCACTTTTACACTGCTGCTCACTTAAAAGATTTTTAATCGCACATTCCGATGTTTTTCATGTACATTTATGCCACCTGACTGTGCATGCTGATGATTTGGACTCCAACGGGACTTTGGTGGGTAAAAAGTGTCAGCAGCCATTGAATTTAATTACAATTATTATTATTATCATCACCATCAGCACTTTAATTGTTCACTTTAGCTAACGTGTGATATTAATCATTTTATGCGGAAGCTTTTTTTTTACAAGCTCTATAAATGTATTTTAAAATATTTCCTCAAATAGTGACGTCACTTTAATAAACACAATGTCCTACTTAATCTGCCTAAACTATTCTTTATCATAATTGTACAAAAGCAGTGAAGTTGGCACGTTGTGTAATTCGTAAATAAAAAGAGAATAAAATGATTTGCAAATCCTTTTCAACTTATATTCAATTGAATAAACTGCAAAGACAAGATATTTCATGTTCACACTGAGAAACTTTTTTTTTTTGCAAATAATCATTAACTTAGAATTTAATGGCATTTTTACCACTGTGTTACATGGCCTTTCCTTTTAACAACACTCAGTAAAGGTTTGGGAACTGAGGAGACACATTTTTGAAGCTTTTTTAGGTGGAATTATTTCCCATTCTTGTTTGATGTACAGCTTAAGTTGTTCAGCAGTCTCCGTTGTGCTATTTTAGGCTTCATAATGCGCCACACATTTTCAATGGGAGACAGGTCTGGACTACAGGCAGGCCAGTCTAGTACCCGCACTCTTTCACTATGAAGCCACGCTGTTGTAACACGTGGCTTGGCATTGTCTTGCTGAAATAAGCAGGGGCGTCCATGATAACGCTGCTTGGATGGCAACATATGTTGTATTAATGGTGCCTTCACAGATGTGTAAGTTACCCATGTCTTGGGCACTTATACACCCCCATACCATCACAGATGCCGGCTTTTGAACTTTGCGCCAAGAACAATCCGGATGGTTCTCTTCCTCTTTGTCCACAGTTTCCAAAAACAATTTGAAATGTGGACTCGTCAGACCACAGAACACTTTTCCAGTTTGCATCAGTCCATCTTAGATGAGTTCGGGTCGAGCGAAGCTGGCGGCGTGTCTGGGTGTTGTTGATAAATGGCTTTCGCTTTGCATAGTAGAGTTTTAACTTATTATAATAATAATAATAGATTTTATTTGTAAAAAGCACTTTACATTGAGCAAACAACATCAAAGTGCTACAGTGTAATAAAATAAAAAGATAATAAAAAAAATAGAACAGCCTAATAGCTAGAACTAGTATGCATATGTCTAAAAAAAAAAGGCTATTTTAAAAAGAAGGGTTTTTAAGCCTTTTTTAAAAGCATCCACAGTCTGTGGTGCCCTCAGGTGGTCAGGGAGAGCGTTCCACAGACTGGGAGCGGCGTAGCAGAAAGCCCTGGTCTCCCATTGTTCGTAGCTTTGTCCTTGGAGGTTGGAGGAGGTTAGCCTGTCCGGAGCGGAGGTCTCGTGTGGAGGATTTGGGGGGGGGGGGTGTAGTTTTTTGAGGTAGAGGGAGGCATTTCCATGGAGGCACTGGTGGGTTAGTAGGGAGACTTTGTATTCAATCCTGAGTGGAACAGGAAGCCAGTGAAGGGATTTGAGAATTGGTGTGATATGGTCGTATTTCCGCCCTCTCATCAGGATCCTAGCAGCAACTATTCTGTATGTATCGCAGCTTCTGGACGTTCTTGCCGGGGATCCCGACAAGAAGCGCGTGGCAGTAGTCTAGCCTTGCAGGAGACAAAGGTAACTTGCACTTACAGATGTAGCGACAAACTGTAGTTACCGAATAGTGGTTTTCGGAAGTGTTCCTGAGCCCATGCGGTGATATCCTTTACACACCGATGTCGCTTTTTGATGCGGTACCGCCTGAGGGATCCGAGGTCACGGGCCTTGCCGCTTACGTGCGGTGATTTCTCCAGATTCCCTGAACCTTTTTGAAGATATTGACGAAATCCCGGAAATTCCTTGCAATTGCTGGTTGAGAAATGTTGTTCTTAAACAATTTGCTCAGGCATTTGTTGACAAATTGGTGACCCTCGCCCCGTCCTTGATTTCACGGAAGCTGCTTTTATACCCAATCATGGCACCCACCTGTTCCCAATTAGCCTGCACACCTGTGGGATGTTCCAAATAAGTGTTTGACGAGCATTCCTCAACTCTCTCAGTCGTTTTTGCCACTTGTGCCAGCTTTTTTGAAACATGTTGCAGGCATCAAATTCCAAATGAGCTAATAATTGCGAAAAATAACAAGGTTTACCAGTTCCAACATTAAATATCTTGTCTTTGCAGTCTATTCAATTGAATATAAGGATTTGCAAATCATTGTATTCTCTTTTTATTTACCATTTACACAACGTGACAACTTCACTGCTTTTGGGTTTTGTATGTTGTCGTATAAATCACTTCCATCATCATTTTGGAAACTATGCTTTTACTAAAAAACAACTAATAATGCATACTTGCCAACCCTCCCGAATTTTCCGGGAGACACCCGAAATTCAGCGCCTCTCCCGAAAACCTCCCGGGACCAATATTCTCCCGAAAAACTCCCGATTTTCAGCCGGAGCTGGAGGGGGCGTGGCCTCCAGCTCCATGCGACCTGGGTGAGGACAGCCTTTTTTCATGACGGGAGGACAACAGGGTGACAAGAACTAAATCATCCAGACTAGAGATAAATTGTATTATTATGTTTATCTTACCTAAAAATAAATATATATATTAATTAAAAAAAATATATATACATGTTTACTATATTTCGCTAAAAACATCAAAATTAATTATATTTTTATTTGTATTTTTTCTGACTCCTTATTACATTCAGCCATAGAATTATACATTAAAATAAACATATTTGAAATAATTAATTTTAAATTATCATAATAATTCATTTAAAATGACCATATTTAATTATTAAAATAATTGCTTGTTTATCAACAACTTTAACATTTTATTCATTACATTTTGAAGCTCTCAGAAGCCAAGTTATGTTATATTCCTCAATATTTATTTATGCAAGTTTGAAGTATCAATTATCTAAACACAGTTTTGTTTGCATATTTTCAGGATGTAGATATATATATACCGTATTTTCCGCACCATAAGCCGCCCTGGGTTATAAGCCGCGCCTTCAATGAACGGCATATTTCAAAACTTTGTCCACCTATAAGCCGCCCCGTGTTGTAAGCCGCATCTAACTGCGCTAAAGGGAATGTCAAAAAAACAGTCAGATAGGTCAGTCAAACTTTAATAATATATTAAAAACCAGCGTGATGTGGGCGCGCATGGAGTCGTATATCAACATGGACGGAGCTGCGTGAAAAAAGCCATCCGGCCTCTTCGCGTAAACTTAAACTTACCTTAACCACTCGCTCATCTTTTCTTCATCCATCCATCCCTTCGAGTTAGCTTTTATGATGACGCCGGCTGGAAAGGTCTCTTTTGGCAAGGTCTTCCTTTTGAATATCACCATGGGTGGAAGTTTCTGGCCATTAGCATGGCAAGCTAGAACCACAGTGAAGGATGACTTCTCATTCCCTGTGGTGCGAATATTCACCGTACGTGCTCCCGTTGTATCCACAGTGCGGTTCACAGGAATATCAAAAGTCAGTGGAACCTCGTCCATGTTGATAATGTTCTCTGGCCGGATCTTTTTTTCAGCTATCTTGTTTTTACAATATGCACGGAAAGTAGCCAGCTTTTTTTGAAAGTCTTTAGGCAGTTGCTGTGAAATAGTAGTCCGTGTGCGGATGGAGAGATTGCGTCTTTTCATGAACCGGAAACCTGTCGCTTAGTAGGAGCCATTTTGTGGTCTTTACAGATGTAAACACACAAAGGAAATGAAACGTAATATCCGCGCGCTTCTTCTTCTTCTTCTACGGGGGCGGGTGGTTGCTTACAGTAGAAGAAGAAGCGCTTCCTGTTCTATGGGGGCGGGTGCTTACCTTGGCGGTTGCTTGCGTAGAAGAAGAAGCACTTCCTCTTCTACGGGGAAAAAAGATGGCGGCTGTTTACCGTAGTTGCGAGACCGAAACTTTATGAAAATGAATCTTAATATTAATCCATATATAAAGCGCACCGGGTTATAAGCCGCACTGTCAGCTTTTGAGTAAATTTGTGGTTTTTAGGTGCGGCTAATAGTGCGGAAAATACGGTATATATATATATA
The DNA here is from genome assembly GCF_033978685.3 of Nerophis lumbriciformis. Lineage (NCBI taxonomy): Eukaryota > Metazoa > Chordata > Actinopteri > Syngnathiformes > Syngnathidae > Nerophis > Nerophis lumbriciformis. Next base: position 49,910,516 of record NC_084554.2, read on the forward strand.
TATATATATATATATATATATATATATATATATATAATATATATATATAATATATATAATACTTGACTTGGTGAATTCTAGCTGTCAATATACTCCTCCCCTCTTAACCACGCCCCCCAGCCCCACCTCCCGAAATTGGAGGTCTCAAGGTTGGCAAGTATGTAATAATGCAACGATAACAGATGGCTGCTGCTCTCTGCAGTTGAGTAAATACAGTGTGTGGAGGTGGATTGAGCACAAGTAATAAAAGTAGAGAACATATGGTACAGAACGTAAATATGTCCGCTCAATCATATTTTTATGGGCTAAGTGGCAGTAAAGCAAAGAGAAGGGACATTTTTGCACAGATTTGATGTCTTTTAATTAGCACGACTTGCTAAGGCTAAGGTGGACCTGCCCTTCAAGTCCAGAAATTCAAAAGGTAAAAATGTTGCAAAAAAATGTCAGTGGTTGAATTCCTGTACTTGCTGATTGTTGACATAAATGTTGTTGTTGTTTTCAACACGAGGGCTGACTACTACTTCTAATAATGACAATAATAATAATAATAATGTTAGCTTTCTAATCCCACACATGACTTATTTATGACAACTGTCTTCTGCCCTTATATGGTGTTGCTGACTTAGCATGTAGCGCCTGTCATTTCATCATTAAATGCTGGAGAAATATTCATGTTTGCGTGCTGTGTTTATTATAACGAGTCATCAAGGTTCATGCGGTGCATAAAGGGAACAAAAAACTCGGAAAGACTGGAAGTCCAAAGAAGCGAGAAATTGTTGCCATGATGAAAGCGTCAATCAGTCCCTTGGTTCAACTATCAGGCATCGTCATTTCTTCGTCTGTAAATTGTCAGAATAATTGTAATCTGTTCCCGGCGAGCAGACAAAAGCTGTCTTTGATCTTACCAAGCAAAAAGCTTGTAAAACTGCACTGTGTACGATGGGAAGCGACATGAAGGCGTCGGTTTTTTTTATCTATTGTGATCCACAGGAAGATCTTGTCTTGACCCGAGATCTACAAAGCATCTTTTCTTTGAACTGTTTTGTGACCGAGGGCAACGGCTGTTTACGACCCCCTCTCCCCTTAGAAACAGCCGTTGCCATGTAGTCAGGGAAAGTCCAAATAAAAGAGGATGCGTGCAACTCTTTCGTCAGAGCGTGGTGGAAGACTGTACAAGAGTACAGCCCAGACGTTTCTTCTCGTTGAGCTAAATTTAATCCTGTCTCTGTTTAATTCCTTGCTTCTTGTCTGTTTAATGGATGTCATCGGTGTTTGAACCTGGCATAAATATTCTGGACCGTGCGCCGTCCTGCTCCATCCCCTCAGACTGTCTGTGAGCATGGACTGATGAAGTCCACAATCCCAACAGTTCGGTTGCGAAAAGACACTCTTTGGCGAGTCCCAACTTTTAACGTGAAAGAGTCCTGATAACAAAACTTGAATGTTCTCGCACGACGTCGTTACATCTTGTTGAGTCGCAGCGTGTTGAGGCGGACACCGAGGACCGTTGCTCCCGAAGCGTACTGGATCTCGCGGAGGATTCCGGTCCACTTGTTCTCCGCTTCGTTGTACCTGCAAAAACAATGATCCATCAAACTTGCCCTGGGAAGATCCAGTGGGTCGTAACTTTCATTCAAAGTTCTCAAAAGTACTTTTAAAGAGTTTCTTGGTTCTATCGGAGATAATTGCATATGAGAATATATGAACCAGTGTCACCTGTTTAGAGTACCAGTGGTAAGTGCTACTTGGAGTACCAGTAGGTAATGGATAGCCGAGGTGAATTGGTGCACCAGGAAACCTGGAGCCACTTAGGGGCGTTAAAAGGAGCAGCTACCCGGCAAACGAGACATCAAAAGGGGCTAAGTGTTGTAAGTGTGAGGCCTATTTTTGCACTGTTTTCTTTAAAGCTGGCCACAGGGGCGGGACGGACAGGTGTCCCCCAGGTTCTGGACCCTCGAGGGGGACATAGCCCCGGAACAACTTAGGGGCGTTAGAACGAGCAGCTACCCGGCAAACGGGACACAAATATGGGCTAAGTCTTCTAAGTCTTGGGCCTATTTTAAGATTGTTTTCCTTAAAACTAGTCACAGAGACAGGACAGACAGATGTCTCCCAGGTTCTGGACCCTCGGGTCGGCTTTGGCAGTCCCGAGACTTACTCACGGAACCACTTAGGGTCGAAAGAACGAGCAGCTACCCGGAAAACGAGACACAAATAGCGGCTAAGTGTTGTTGAATATATGAACTAGAATGTTTTCTAAGTGTCACCTATTTAGAGTACCAGTAGTAAGTGCTACTTGGAGTACCAGTAGGTAATGGACAAAAAGCCGAGGTGATTTGGTGAAACAGGAAAAAAGGCTTAACATAGGAGAAGGCAAGGTTGCTTACCTTCTTCCCTAAAAAGACTTAGGAAAAAAAACCTGGAGCCACTTAGAACGAGCAGCTACCCGGATAACAGCCCACCCAAAGGGGCCAAGTGTTGGGCCTATTTGTGCATTGTTTTCCTTAAAACTAGCCACGAGGGTGGGACGGACAGGTGTTCCCCGGGTTCTGGACCCTCGAGTCGGCTTCAGCAGTCCCGGGACATAACACCGGAACAACTTAGGGGCGTTAGAACGAGCAGCTACCCGGCAAACGAGACATCAAAAGGGGCTAAGTGTTGTAAGTGTTAGGCCTAGTTTAAGATTGTTTTCCTTAAAACTAGTCACAGAGACAGGACAGACAGATGTCTCCCAGGTTCTGGACCCTCGGGTCGGCTTTGGCAGTTCCGAGATTTACTCACGGAACCACTTAGGGGCGTGAGAACGATCTGCTACCCGGATAACAGGCCACCGAAAGGTGTTCGGCCTATTTGTGCATTGTTTTCCTCAAAACTAGCCACGGGATGGGACGGACAGGTGTCCCACGGGTTCTGAACCCTCGAGTCGACTTCAACAGTCCCGGTACATGGCCCCGGAACAACTTAGGGGCGTTAAAATGAGCAGCTACCCGGCAAACGAGACACAAATATGGGCTAAGTGTTCTAAGTCTTGGGCCTATTTTAAGATTGTTTTCCTTAAAACTAGTCACAGAGACAGGACAGACAGATGTCTCAGAGGTTCTGGATCCTCGGGTCGGCTTTGGCAATTCCGAAACTTACTCACGGAACCACATAGGGTCGAAAGAACGAGCAGCTACCCGGAAAACGAGACACAAATAGCGGCTAAGTGTTGTTGAATAAATGAACTCGAATGTTTTCTAAGTGTCACCTATTTAGAGTACCAGTAGTAAGTGCTACTTGGAGTACCAGTAGGTAATGGACAAAAAGCCGAGGTGATTTGGTGAACCAGAAAAAAAGGCTTAACATAGGAGAAGGCAGGGTTGCTTACCCTCTCCCCTAATAATAAAACCTGGAGCCACTTAGGGGCGTTAGAACGAGCAGCTACCCGGATAACAGGCCACCCAAAGGGGCCAAGTGTTGGGCCTATTTGTGCATTGTTTTCCTTAAAACTAGCCACGAGGGTGGGACGGACAGTTGTTCCCCGGGTTCTGGACCCTCGAGTCGGCTTCAGCAGTCCCGGGACATAACCCCGGAACAACTTAGGGGCGTTAGAACGAGCAGCTACCCGGCAAACAAGACATCAAAAGGGGCTAAGTGTTGTAAGTGTTAGGCCTATTTTTGCAGTTTTCTTTAAAGCTGGCCATAGGGGCGGGATAACAGGCCACCCAAAGGGGCCAAGTGTTGGGCCTATTTGTGCATTGTTTTCCTTAAAACTAGCCACGAGGGTGGGACGGACAGTTGTCCCCCAGGTTCTGGTGCCTCAGGTCGGCTTTGGCAGTCCCAATACCTACTCATGGAACCACTTAGGGTCGAAGGAACGAGCAACTACCCGGAAAACGAGACACTAATAGCGGATAAGTGTTGTAAGTGTCGGTCCTATTTTTGCAGTGTTTTCCTTCAAACTGGCCATGTGAACAATTGCATATCCGTCACAGAGAGAAGGTGCAGATACCCCGATTATTCTGGCAATGCGTGCATGTCACACAGACTAGAAAGAAAAGCAGCTATTAAGCTAGTAAGTCACTCAGGTTAGTGTGTGAAAGACAAAGAAAAAACCTCCAAGGAATCCAAACCACTAACTTACAGTTTTAGAGTTGCAATTGTCTACATTTCAGGCTAAAGTCCTAAAGTTCTTTAAGTTCCCGTGCAAGTAATGTCTCACCCACCTCCAGACGTCGTTCATCTCTTTGGGAACCATGTCATCGCAGTCCTCCAAAGGCATCATGGCAAAGCCTCCCAGGGCGTACAGGAAGCCCCCCAAAGACACCAAGCTCAGGGAACTTCGTTCTTGGGGAAACGTCTCAAAGTCGGACCAGCTGTGGAACACATCACGTGACTTATCGTCCTGAGGCCTTCAGTCCGTAACGCAGGTGATTTTCGAGGGACTCACTTGTTGGTCGCAATGTCGTAGACCTCCACAGAGTCTGTCAGGCCCGTGTCGGTGACTCCTCCTGCCACGTAGATTTTGTTCTTGTGAAGGGTCGCTCCAAAAAGCGAGCGAGCAGTCTTCATGGGGGACAGCTCCTTCCATTCGAACCTCCTGGTGTCATACGCAGACGTCTTGCTCAAGCAGCTCCTTCAGAAAGAGGCAGGACGTAAGTGTTTAGATTTAGCGCTGATACTGTAATACTTACTTGTCTTCTCCTTTTCCTCCAATCACGTAAACCAGGTCCTTGTGGGACACCGTGGCATGTCCGTACACCGCGTATGGAATTGGCTCCGACTCGCCCCATTTGAAAGACCTACGAGCAAGAAACCACATGGACTTTATTCTTGTCACGCTGCTTTCTCAAACCTGATGCATGAAGATGACTCACTGTCTGTCGTAGACCAGAACGGAGTCCAGCGTGTGCTCCTGATCCTTCACTTCCCGTCCTCCCAGCACAAAGATGGAGTTCTCGGCCTCACCCATTCCGAACAGGAAGCGGGGAGACGGCAGCGGTGGCATCCCGAGCCAGTCAGCGCTTGACGGGTCATACTGACGACACAGGAGACAAATATTAGAGACCTTCTAACGCCAAAGAGTCTCTTGGACAACTACGGGGTGAAGACCAAGCCCTTTGAAGTGTATTTGCTGACTCACCTGCAGGAAGTAAGAGCAGAGTGGGTTCTCCTTGTTCTGCTCATCAATGAACAATCCTCCAGCCGCAAAGATCTGGTTCTCTTTAGTGACCAGGCTGACGTGGTTTTTGGGAACTTGACTGGACACGCATGCCATGAAGCAGTCGTTCCCCGCTGGGTCGTAAGCCACCGCCCCCGCGTCGTTGACCATCAGGATCAAGTCCCGGGCGAACATACCAAAGCGCATGGTGTCATTGAGGATGCTTGGGAGAAGACTCTCCTCTACTTCCTCCTCCTCATCGTCTGCTCCAGCGTCCTTCTTCTTCTCCTTCTTGGGTTTTGCCTCAGGCATCTTCCCAGCCTGAGCATCTTTGACCATCTGGAGCTTCTTCAGCAGCTCTGGGTTAGACGCGATGAGTTTGTGTTTCTCCACCTTTTCCCTCAGGTAGTCTTCACTGACCAGACGCAAGCGAACACAATCCAGCAACCCGGGCAAGGCTTTCTCCCTGTCCTCCAAGTCCCGAGACACCCAGTTCATTAACACCTCAAACACGGCCTCCTCTGTCTCCACATTCAGATTGTCGTTGGCTAGAATGGCCGCCAGCTCGCTGGGCTGCGTCTGCAGGAAGTCCTCATCCCTGGAGATGAGCTGAAAGCGCTCGCAGGCATAGTTTCGGGCGGACACGGCCAGCCTGGGACAGTCCAGCATCAAGCCCAGCCTGAAGATGGCCAAGCAGTTACTGAGGGTCAGACGCTTCTGCAGGAAAGACACGCACACGGTGAAGATGGAGGGGATCTGGTACATGTTAGCCACGGCGAAGATGTCCTGGACATTCTGCTCCGTCACGTTGATTTTGGAGGTGTACAAGTACTTGAGTATCAGCCCCATGACCCCCGGTTCCACGTCCTCCAAGACGATCTCCCTCTTTTTGCTTTCGTCCAAGTCGGACAGGAAGATGGAGCGGAAGTAAGAGCTGCAGGCGCACAGGACCAGGCGGTGGCAGGGGAAGTCCTTGTCTTTGATCTTCAAGACACAGTCCACCAGCTTGTCTCTCTCCAGGAGGTCGCACAGGCCGTCCTGGAGCAGCGTCTGCTGGTACATCCTGGGCTCATCCATGGGGTTGATCGGTACAGCCATTCTTCCTGGCCGGAGGAGATCCTTTCCAGGGGTTCCGGTCCAACAAAGGCAGGAGAGAAGACGAAGAAGAAGTCGCACCGTCACACCGACTAATCCTGCACACTCGCTCAGCTGTCCCCACCTTTCAACTGCGCTCCAACTGGCAGGTTATTTATAGCCGTCCATGCTGGCCACCGTGCGATGGGCTTCTTTTTAGAACATGACATGCGACCTCCCCCCCTTCACCTTAAACCCCACCCTGTTAGACCCGCCCCCTCCCAGGCAGCTGCCACATGTCTTCATTGCCCACGAATAGACTTTATTGCCCTCCAATGAGTCATCCTAGCAACAATTCCTACTAGTGTTGTCCCAATACCAACATTTTGGTACCAAAATGTATTTTGATGCTTTTCGGTACTTTTCTAAATGTGACCCCAAAAATTGCATTATTGGCTTTATTTGAACAAAAAAATCTTAGGGTACATGAAACATATGTTTATTATTGCAATTTAGTCCTTAAATAAAATAGTGAACATACTAGACAACTTGTCTTTTAGTAGTAAGTAAACAAACAAAGACCCCTAATTAGTCTGCTGACATATGCAGTAACATATCATTCTATTATTTAGGACAAACTGTAAAAAATTATTATTATTCTACTGTTAATATCCGCTTATTTTCTGTTTTAACATGTTCTATCTACACTTCTGTTAAAATGTAATAATCACTTATTCTTCTCTTCTTTGATACTTTACATTAGTTTTGGATGATACCACAAATTAGGGTAACAATACGATACCAAGTAGTTACAGGATCATACATTGGTCATATTCAAAGTCCTCATGTCCTCAAATTTAAAAAACAAACAAAATAAAATGTGATACAAAAAAATATCGATGTACCGTATTTTTCGGACTATAAGTCATACTTGCCAACCCTCCCGGATTTTCCGGGAGACTCCCGAAATTCAGCGCCTCTCCTGAAAACCTCCCGGGACGCATTTTCTCCCGAAAATCTCCCGTAATTCAGGTGGACCTGGATGCCACGCCCCCTCCAGGTCCACATGGAGCAATGTTGTTGTAATATATTGAGTTGGAGGCAATAAACAGGCGAGGGGATGAAGTATGTCTCTTTACTGTAGACTTCAGAACAGACTCACACACTTGATGTCAGGTGCGCAACACCACGTAAATCGTTGGCCAACCAAAAAGTAACCACAGTACGCTATAGCCAACATTCACCAGGAGATGGCAACAGACAAACATAGATCACTCTATTACATTCCAGTCTCTCCATGTTTTCTCGCCATGGTAACATGTGATCCACATGCACTGTGTGCTGTCTCTGTCCCTCTTGATATATATACAGGTAAAAGCCAGTAAATTAGAATATTTTGAAAAACTTGATTTATTTCAGTAATTGCATTCAAAAGGTGTAACTTGTACATTATATTTATTCATTGCACACAGACTGATGCATTCAAATGTTTATTTCATTTAATTTTGATGATTTGAAGTGGCAACAAATGAAAATCCAAAATTCCGTGTGTCACAAAATTAGAATATTACTTAAGGCTAATACAAAAAAGGGATTTTTAGAAATGTTGGCCAACTGAAAAGTATGAAAATGAAAAATATGAGCATGTACAATACTCAATACTTGGTTGGAGCTCCTTTTGCCTCAATTACTGCGTTAACCCCAAACCATCACCCAACCATGCAAATTTTGCATTTCCTTTGGAAATCGAGGTCCCAGAGTCTGGAGGAAGACAGGAGAGGCACAGGATCCACGTTGCCTGAAGTCTAGTGTAAAGTTTCCACCATCAGTGATGGTTTGGGGTGCCATGTCATCTGCTGGTGTCGGTCCACTCTGTTTCCTGAGATCCAGGGTCAACGCAGCCGTCTACCAGCAAGTTTTAGAGCACTTCATGCTTCCTGCTGCTGACCTGCTCTATGGAGATGGAGATTTCAAGTTCCAACAGGACTTGGCGCCTGCACACAGCGCAAAATCTACCCGTGCCTGGTTTACGGACCATGGTATTTCTGTTCTAAATTGGCCCGCCAACTCCCCTGACCTTAGCCCCATAGAAAATCTGTGGGGTATTGTGAAAAGGAAGATGCAGAATGCCAGACCCAAAAACGCAGAAGAGTTGAAGGCCACTATCAGAGCAACCTGGGCTCTCATAACACCTGAGCAGTGCCAGAAACTCATCGACTCCATGCCACGCCGCATTAACGCAGTAATTGAGGCAAAAGGAGCTCCAACCAAGTATTGAGTATTGTACATGCTCATATTTTTCATTTTCATACTTTTCAGTTGGCCAACATTTCTAAAAATCCCTTTTTTGTATTAGCCTTAAGTAATATTCTAATTTTGTGACACACGGAATTTTGGATTTTCATTTGTTGCCACTTCAAATCATCAAAATTAAATGAAATAAACATTTGAATGCATCAGTCTGTGTGCAATGAATAAATATAATGTACAAGTTACACCTTTTGAATGCAATTACTGAAATAAATCAAGTTTTTCAAAATATTCTAATTTACTGGCTTTTACCTGTATGTATATATATATATATATATATATATATATATATATATATATATATATATATATATATATATATATATATATATATATATATATATATTACTATATATATATATATGTATACAGTATATATATATATATACAGTATATATATATATATATGAAATACTTGACTTGGTGAATTCTAGCTGTAAATATACTCCTACCCTCTTAGCCACGCCCCCAAAAACGCCCCCGCCCCACACCGACCACACCCCCCACCTCCCGAAATCGGAGGTCTCAAGGTTGGCAAGTATGCTATAAGTCGCAGTTTTTTTCATAGTTTGGCCGGGCTCCTGTGCGACTTATATACAGTATGTTTTTTTCCTTTTTTATTATGCATTTTTGGCAGGTGCGACTTATACTCCGGTGCGACTTATACTCCGAAAAATACGGTAATCATAGTAGTATCGACTAGATACGCTCCTGTCTTGGTATCATTACAGTGGATGTCAGGTGTAGATCCACTCATGGCGTTTGTTTACATTGTGACGCCGGTGAGCTACGGTGTGTAGTGAAGCATGTTTAGCTATTCCTCGTCCTGCAGTGATAATGGTACTTGTAAGAAACGTACTTTGTCGCCATGGAGGCGAGGATTAGTGATTTAGAAGTAGCTAAAACACTGCCGACTGCGGCTGGACGCTAGCCGCTAGCTAGCTAGCCATGTCTTAAAGCA
>NC_084554.2:49925000-49930000 GCF_033978685.3 Nerophis lumbriciformis
GGAGGGGGGGTAGCGGGGGGTGTATATTGTAGCGTCCCGGAAGAGTTAGTGCTGCAAGGGTTTCTGGGTATTTGTTCTGTCGTGTTTATGTTGTGTTATGGTGCGGATGTTCTCCCGAAATGTGTTTGTCACTCTTGTTTGGATGTGGGTTCACAGTGTGGCGCATATTTGTAACAGTGTTAAAGTTGTTTATACGGCCACTCTCAGTGTGACCTGTATGGCTGTTGACCAAGTATGAATTGCATTCACTTGTGTGTGTGAAAAGCCGTCGATATTATGTGATATTAAGGCAGTGCCTTCAAGGTTTATTGGCGCTCTGTACTTCTCCCTACATCCGTGTACACAGTGACGTTTTAAAAAGTGTGAAGTATATATATATATATATATATATATATATATATATGCAAGAGTTATTTCTTTCTATTCATAGTCATATTTGAAAACAGCTAGTGTTTTTCCATTTGTTCTCTTTCTATTTGTCCGCAAGTAAACTGTGTGTGTTAACCTTGAAGACTTGGAATGTAGGACTTGGAGTACTCCCTTATATCTTAGCTTTAGTTGAACAATGAGCCTGTATGTCTTTCTGGGGAGGGTGGGGGCTGTTTGCAGATTCAAGAAGGAGTCTCTTCCGTATGAGTGTTAGAACAACTTGGGAAGCCGGTATGAATGTATTAGTCTAGGTTGTTCTCCTGAAATGTCAGTAAAACTTGATGATATTCCTATTCTGTCGTGGTGATCCTTCTTACTCAGCTTATATGTCATCCAAAAGAACTTGGGATTGACCAGCAATTTAGATTCCCTTGGAGGAAGAACTGGTCTTGACGCAACAATTGTCACACATTTTACTTTTTGAAACCGATACTGATAATGTCCGATATCACATTTTAAAGCATTTATCGGCCGATAATATCGGCAGACCGATATTATCGGACATCTCTAGTGAGAACCATGAAGACTTTAGGTTGGATTTAAAAAAAAAAAAAAAAAGGATCACCTTTGAGCAGCAGGCGCTTGTTCTCTTTTTATTTGTCCGCAAGTAAACTGTGTGTGTTAACCTTGAAGACTTGGAATGTAGGACTTGGAGTACTCCCTTATATCTTAGCTTTAGTTGAACAATGAGCCTGTATGTCTTTCTGGGGAGGGTGGGGGCTGTTTGCAGATTCAAGAAGGAGTCTCTCCCGTATGAGTGTTAGAACAACTTGGGAAGCCGGTATGAATGTATTAGTCTAGGTTGTTCTCCTGAAATGTCAGTAAAACTTGATGATATTCCTATTCTGTCGTGGTGATCCTTCTTACTCAGCTTATATGTCATCCAAAAGAATTTGGGATTGACCAGCAATTTAGATTCCCTTGGAGGAAGAACTGGTCTTGACGCAACAATTGTCATACATTTTACTTTTTGAAACCGATACTGATAATGTCCGATATCACATTTTAAAGCATTTATTGGCCGATAATATCGGCAGACCGATATTATCGGACATCTCTAGTGAGAACCATGAAGACTTTAGGTTGGATTTAAAAAAAAAAAAAAAAGGATCACCTTTGAGCAGCAGGCGCTTGTTCTCTTTTTATTTGTCCGCAAGTAAACTGTGTGTGTTAACCTTGAAGACTTGGAATGTAGGACTTGGAGTACTCCCTTATATCTTAGCTTTAGTTGAACAATGAGCCTGTATGTCTTTCTGGGGAGGGTGGGGGCTGTTTGCAGATTCAAGAAGGAGTCTCTTCCGTATGAGTGTTAGAACAACTTGGGAAGCCGGTATGAATGTATTAGTCTAGGTTGTTCTCCTGAAATGTCAGTAAAACTTGATGATATTCCTATTCTGTCGTGGTGATCCTTCTTACTCAGCTTATATGTCATCCAAAAGAACTTGGGATTGACCAGCAACTTAGATTCCCTTGGAGGAAGACCTGGTCTTGACGCAACAATTGTCATACATTTTTCTTTTTGAAACCGATAACGATAATTTCCGATATCACATTTTAAAGCATTTATCGGCCGATAATATCGGCAGGCCGATATTATCGGACATCTCTAGTGAGAACCATGAAGACTTTAGGTTGGATTTAAAAAAAAAAAAAAGGATCACCTTTGAGCAGCAGGCGCTTGTTCTCTTTTTATTTGTCCGCAAGTAAACTGTGTGTGTTAACCTTGAAGACTTGGAATGTAGGACTTGGAGTACTCCCTTATATCTTAGCTTTAGTTGAACAATGAGCCTGTATGTCTTTCTGGGGAGGGTGGGGGCTGTTTGCAGATTCAAGAAGGAGTCTCTTCCGTATGAGTGTTAGAACAACTTGGGAAGCCGGTATGAATGTATTAGTCTAGGTTGTTCTCCTGAAATGTCAGTAAAACTTGATGATATTCCTATTCTGTCGTGGTGATCCTTCTTACTCAGCTTATATGTCATTCAAAAGAACTTGGGATTGACCAGCAACTTAGATTCCCTTGGAGGAAGAACTGGTCTTGACGCAACTATTGTCATACATTTTACTTTTTGAAACCGATACTGATAATGTCCGATATCACATTTTAAAGCATTTATCGGCCGATAATATCGGACATTTCTAGTGAGAACCATGAAGACTTTAGGTTGGATTTAAAATTAAAAAAAAGGATCACCTTTGAGCAGCAGGCGCTTGGCGACCAGCTGGGCAAAGTCCAGACTGTTGAGAGCCAGCGTGTTGTACAGAACGATGGTCCAGAAGTTGAAGATGTTGAAGACGGCTCTGACGCGGCGGCACATGGCCTCGGACATCGCCGTCTTTAAAAAGGAAACCACCAATCTCAACTCCCAAGAAAAACACACCATCCCCCAGGAGGCCAGGAAGAACCTCGTCTCCTTGGCCAGAACCAAGTCAAACCTCAAAAGACGCCAGAGGCTCCTGGGAGAACAACTTGGCGGCCCACATCTCAAAGTTGAGTCCGACGCAGTTGAAGAAGGCCCAGATGAGGACCACCTTGCTGGGTCCCAGCCAGAGGACGGTGACAGCGTAGGTGCACAGCGTGGCCAGCAGTTCCTCCAGCACGCCGTCATGCTTACCGCCCAGGCGATTGTACACGTACCTTTTTTTTTTAGGAGGGAGACCCCCGTCAGAACCTCCGCTCTGCCCTCGTCCCGCTCAGGATACTCACTTGCACAACCACTCGTTGATCCCTCGGTCGAAGTGCCTGAGAGGGCGGGGACAGAATAAACGGAAGCTGTCGGCGAGTCCGGAAGCCGGCGGACGAGGTCCGGACTCACGTTTCGGCAAAGACGTAAAGCATGGTGATGCACTTGGGAGGCTTGGGCGGGTCCAGATGGTCCAGTCTGCACACGGTGTTGATGACTCCGAACATGACCGCCGCCTTCACCCAATCATAGAGCAGGTTGAAGTAGGCCACGCCCACTGCAAACAACGCACTCACTCCTCAGACGCGTTCATTCCACAATAATACTGCTACCGTCAATTCCGGACTGCAAGCCGCTACTTTTTTCCTTCGCTGCGACCCCTACGGCTTGTACACGGTGCGACTTATTTATGGATTTTTCTTTACTTACAACCAAAATGCAAATCGTTACTTAAAAAGAAGCAACGACATTAAATGTTGTATTATTGTTTGTGCTATGACGCCAACTATGGGTGAATGTATTTAAATTTAAAGCCTCAAACCGGAAGTACAAGTGCCATTCCGTCTTCGAACTGTCCACAGCGTTTCTACTCGTATGCGTTCTTCATTCATCGCTCCGAGCAACGTTTGTAAGTTTTACAATATAACTAAAACAATTCTTACTTACTAAACTGCCCCCCCTCTACCTCAAAGAACTACTCTACCCCCAAATCCTCCACAAGACACCTCCGCTCCGGACAGGCTAACCTCCTCCAACCTCCGAGGACAAAGCTACGAACTATGGGAGACCGGGCTTTCTGCTCCGCCGCTCCCAGTCTGTGGAACGCTCTCCCTGACCACCTGAGGGCACCACAGACTGTGGATGCTTTTAAAAAAGGCTTAAAAACCCTTCTTTTAAAAAAAAAAGCCTTTTTATAGATGTATGCATACTAGTTCTAGCTATTAGGCTGTTCTAGTTTTTATTTTTATTTGTTTTTAATTATCTTATTATTATTATTATTATTATTTTATTTTTATTTTTTTTCAATACACTGTAGCACTTTGAGGTTGTTTGCTCAATGTAAAGTGATAAAATCTATTATTATTATTATTATTATTATTGTAAGTTTTACAATATAACTAAAACAATCCTTACTTACTAAACCGTCACGTGTGATGTCTGTAGGAGTGTTTTCATGCATATTTGTACACGCTATCGTAATGAAGCTATCGTCATAAGCATTAGCTAATATGCTAACATGTTTACAACTGTCTGTGTTACTATTATTAACGCACAATAGCATTCTTTTTGACGCCATCTACAGGTGAATGTATTACAATTTAAAGCTTTGAACCGGAAGTACAAGTCCCATTCCGTCTTCTAACTGTCCGTAGCGTTTCTACTTGTATGCGTTCTTCATTCATCGCTCCAAGCAACGTTTGTAAGTTTTACAATATAACTAAAACAATCCTTATTTACTGATGTCTGTAGGAGTGTTTTCATTCATATTTGTACGTGCTATCATAATGAAGCTATCGTCATAAGCATGAGCTAATATGCTAGCATGTTTACGACTGTCTGTTTTACTATTATTAACGCACAATGGCATTTTTTTGGACGCCATCTACGGGTGAATGTATTTCAATTTAAAGCTTCGAACCGGAAGTACAAGAGCCTTTCCGTCTTCTAACTGTCCGTAGCGTTTCTACTCGTATGCGTTCTTCATTCATCGCTCCAAGCAACGTTTGTAAGTTTTACAATATAACTAAAACAATCCTTATTTACTGATGTCTGTAGGAGTGTTTTCATGCATGTTTGTACGTGCTATCATAATGAAGCTATCGTTATTAGCATGAGCTAATATGCTAACATGTTTACGACTGTCTGTTTTACTATTATTAACGCACAATG
>NC_084554.2:49937500-49947500 GCF_033978685.3 Nerophis lumbriciformis
TATGGCAAACAAAAGAGGTGATTGTAAACAAAAGGTAAACAAGAGAGAGAAGGGGATGGCAAACCAAAGGTAAACAAGAGAGAGAGCTATGATGGCAAATAAAAGGTAAACAACAGAGAGGTGATGGCAAATAAAAGGTAAACAAGAAAGAGAGAACGCTGGTGGCAAATAAAGGTAAAGAAGAGAGAGAGAGGTGATGGCAAATAAAAGGTAAACAAGAGAGAGAGAGGTGATAGCAAATAAAAGGTAAACGAGAGAGAAAGAGGCGAAAGAAGAAGAGATAGAGAGAGAGGTGATGTAAACAAAAAGGTAAACACAAGAGAGGGAGGTGGTGGCAAATAAAAGGTAAACAAGTGAGAGTTTTTGGCAAACCAAAAGGTAAACAAGAGAGAGAGCAATGATGGCAAATAAAAGGTAAACAAGAGAGGGGTGATGGCAAACAAAAGGTAAACAAAGGAGAGAGAGGTGATGGCAAGTAAAAGGCAAACAAGAGAGAAGGGTGATGGCAAATAAAGGGTAAACGAGAGAGAAAGAGGCAATGGCAAATAAAAGGTAAAGAAGAGAGAGAGGTGATTGTAAAAAGGTAAACAAAAGAGAGGTTATAGCAAACAAAAGGTAAACAAGAGAGGTGATGGCAAACCAAAGGTAAACAAGAGAGAGAGCAATGATGGCAAATAAAAGGTAAAGAACAGAGAGGTGATGGCAAACAAAAGGTAAACGAGAGAGGTGATGGCAAATAAAAGGTAAACAAGAGAGAGGTGATGGCAAATAAAAGGTAAACAAGTGAGAGGTGATGGCAAACCAAAGGTAAACAAGAGAGAGAGCAATGATGGCAAATAAAAGGTAAACAACAGAGAGGTGATGGCAAACAAAAGGTAAACAAGAAAGGTGATGGCAAATAAAAGGTAAACAAGAGAGAGAGAGAGCGCTGATGGCAAATAAAAGGTAAACAAGAGAGAGAGAGGTGATTGCAAATAAAAGGTAAACGAGAGAGAGAAGTGATGCAAACAAAAGGTAAACAAGAGAGAGGTGATGGCAAACAAAAGGTAAACAAAAGAGAGGTGATGACAAACAAAAGGTAAGCAAAAGCTACAAGACTGGCTTACCATTTTCCTGCCGAAAATGTTCCATCCTGGCTTCACGTTGGACTTTAAGCTTTTTCTGTTGGCGTTTGCTGTCAAATAAATCCAAGAACTAAACTTTATTGACACGTAAAATAAATCTAACAACTAAACTTTATTGACACGTAAAATAAATCCAAGAACAAAACTTTATTGACACGTAAAATAAATCCAAGAACAAAACTTTATTGACACACAAACTTCCTCTGTGGTATTTTTGTGATATCTGATCTCTAACCTTCACTAATGTTCTATTTATGTATCACACTCTAACACATCAAACATTTGTTTTGTCTATTTTTACTCATGTTGACCTTTTGCACAACTTACTGCTCAAACTTCTCGTCATGTTGCACTCACCACTTTATTATTATATTTATTACACTTATTATTTACATATGCACTCGCCACTTTATTATTATATTTATTACACTTATTATTTACATGTGCACTCGCCACTTTATTATTATATTTATTACACTTTTATTATTTACATTTGCACTCACCACTTTATTATTATAATATTTATTACTCTTATTATTTACATATGCACTCACCACTTTATTATTATATTTATTACACTTATTATTTACATATGCACTCGCCACTTTATTATTATATTTATTACACTTATTATTTACAAATGCACTCGCCACTTTATTATTATATTTATTACACTTAATATTTACATATGCACTCGCCACTTTATTATTATATTTATTACACTTTTATTATTTACATATGCACTCACCACTTTATTATTATTATATTTATTACACTTATTATTTACATATACACTCGCCACTTTATTATTATATTTATTACACTTATTTACAAATGCACTCGCCACTTTATTATTATATTTATTACACTTATTATTTACATATGCACTCACCACTTTATTATTATTATATTTATTACACTTATTATTTACATATGCACTCACCACTTCATTACATTTATTACTCTTATTTACATATGCATTCACCACTTTGTTATTATATTTATTACACTTTTATTATTTACATATGCATTCACCACTTTATTATTATATTTATTAAACTTGTATTATTTACATATTCACTCACCACTTTATTATAATATTTATTAAACTTGTATTGTTTACATATGCATTCACCACTTTATTATTATTATATTCATTACACTTTTATTATTTACATACTGTATGCACTCACCACCATATTATATTTATTACACTTTTATTTTTTACATATGCACTCACCACTTTATTATTATTATATTTATTACACTTTTATTATGTACATATGCACTCACCACCTTATTATATTTATTACACTTTTATTATTTACATATGCATTCACCACTTTATTATTATATTTATTACACTTTTAGTATTTACATATGCACTCACCACTTTGATATTATATTTATTACAGTTTTATTATTTACATTTGCATTCACCACTTTATTATTATATTTATTACACTTATTATTTACATGTGCACTCACCACTTTATTATTATATTTATTACACTTTTATTATTTACATATGTATTCACCACTTTATTATTATAATACACTTATTATTTACATATGCACTCACCACTTTATTATATTTATTACACTTATTATTTACATATGCACTCACCACTTTATTATATTTATTGCACTTTTATTATTTACGTATGCACTCACCACTTTATTATATTAATTGCACTTTTTTTATTTACGTATGCACTCACCACTTTATTATTATATTTATTACACTTTTATTATTTACATGTGCACTCACCACTTTATTATTATATTTATTACAATTGTATTATTTACATATGCTCTCACCACTTTATTATTATATTTGTTACACTTATTTAAAAATGCACTCACCACTTTATTATTATATTAATTACACTTTTATTATTTACATATGCACTCACCACTTTATTATTATATTTATTACGCTTTTATTATTTACATATGCATTCACCACTTTATTATTATATTTAGTACACTTATTATTTACATATGCATTCACCACTTTATTATTATATTTAGTACACTTATTATTTACATATGCACTCACCACTTTATTATTATTATATTTATTACACTTTTATTATTTATTATGCACTCACCACTTTATTATATTTATTACACTTTTATTATTTACATATGCACTCACCACTTTATTATTGTATTTATTACACTTTTATTATTTACATATGCACTCACCACTTTATTATTATATTTATTACGCTTTTATTATTTACATATGCATTCACCACTTTATTATTATATTTAGTACACTTATTATTTACATATGCATTCACCACTTTATTATTATATTTAGTACACTTATTTACATATGCACTCACCACTTTATTATTATTATATTTATTACACTTTTATTATTTATTATGCACTCACCACTTTATTATATTTATTACACTTTTATTATTTACATATGCACTCACCATTTTATTATTATATTTATTACACTTTTATTATTTACATATGCACTCACCACTTTATTATTATATTTATTACGCTTTTATTATTTACATATGCATTCACCACTTTATTGTTATATTTAGTACACTTATTATTTACATATGCATTCACCACTTTATTATTATATTTAGTACACTTATTATTTACATATGCATTCACCATTTTATTATTATTATATTTATTACACTTTTATTATTTACATATGCACTCACCACTTTATTATATTTATTACACTTGTATTATTTACATATGCAAGCCCATTTCCGCCATTAAAGAAATAGTCCAAAGAAGAGTCCTAATGATGAGGTAATGATGACTGTACTGTACATGCATTCATTAGCTCACACTTTCGACTTTTTACCTCATAATTATGACTTTTTATTTCATTATTATGACTTTTTATGTCATAATTGTGGCTTTTTGTCTCATAGTTTCGACTTTCTTATCTTGTAATTCAGATTTTTTAAATCTCATAATCATAATAAGTTGCCTGTAGGGTTACGTTGTGGTCGTCTGCGGCCTTTTATTTTTGTCAATGTATGCTTTTGAATGACATCGTTGGTTATAAGTTCAGTATTATTAGAATCAAACTACAATCAATAAAGTAAACGATGAACACAGTGAAACATTTCATGTGTACAAAATAAAAATAAAGCAACTAATTTAAAAGATTGAAGCAAAAATGTATCAGCTTCCGTTTTTGTCCACGAAGGGGCAGTAAAAACAATCCAACAAATCAACAGACTACTTTCAAGATTCTTTTTCTTTTGGGAGTCAAATTATGTACTCGTTTAATTCAAAATGTCATGTACTTTCATTAGGAGCGTTAGAGAATATAACGAGCTTTAGAGAATATAACGAGTGTTGGAGTATATAAACAGTGTTGGAGTGTATGAAGGGTGTTTGAGTATATAAACAGTGTTGAAATATATAATGAGTGTTGGAGTATATGAAGGTTGTTAGAGTACATGAACATTAGAGTATATAATGAGTATTAAAGGTATATAAAAAGTGTTGGAATTTATAATAAGTGTTAGAGTATATAAAAGGTTTTGGAGTATATAAAGAGTGGTAGAGTACATGAGCGTTAGAGTAAATAACGAGTGTTGGAGTATATAATGAGTGTTGGAGTATATATAGGGTATATAATGAGTGTTAGAGTATATAAAGGGTGTTGGAGTATATAAAGAGTGTTAGAGTACATGAGCGTGAGAGTAAATAATGAGTGTTGGAGTATATAAATAGTTGTAGAGTATATAATGAGTGTTAGAGTATATAAAGGGTGTTGGGGTGTATCATGGGTGTTGGAGTGTATAAAAGGCGATGGGGTGTATTATGGGTGTGAGAGTGTATATAGAATATATAATGAGTGTTGGAGTGTATAAAGAGTGTTAGAGTACATGAGCGTTAGGGTATATAACAAGTGTTCATAGTATAAAAGGTGTTAGGGTGTATCATGGGTGTTGAGGTATATAATGAGTGTTGGAGTATATAAATAGTTGTAGAGTATATAATGAGTCTTAGAGTATATAAAGGGTGTTGGGGTGTATCATAGGTGTTAGTGTATAATGAGTGTTCGAGTACATAATGAGTGTTGGAGTGTATAAAGAGTGTTGAGGTATATAAAGAGTGTTAGAGTACATGAGCATTAGGGTATATAACAAGTGTTAAGAGTATATAAAGGGTGTTGGGGTGTATCATGTGTGTTGAGGTATATAATGAGTGTTAGAGTATATAAATAGTTGTAGAGTATATAATGAGTGTTGGAGTGTATAAATAGTTGTAGAGAATATCATGGGTGTTAGTGTATAATGAGTGTTGGAGTGTATAATGAGTGTTAAAGTATATGATGAGTGTTGGAGTGTGTAATGAGTGTTAAAGTATATAATGAGTGTTGGAGTGTGTAATGAGTGTTAAAGTATATAATGAGTGTTGGAGTGTATAATGAGTGTTAAAGTATATAATGAGTGTTGGAGTGTGTAATGAGTGTTAAAGTATATAATGAGTGTTGGAGTGTATAATGAGTGTTGAAGTATATAATGAGTGTTGGAGTGTATATCCATCCATTTTCTACCGCTTATTCCCTTTGGGGTCGCGGGGGGCGCTGGAGCCTATCTCAGCTACAATCGGGCGGAAGGCGGGGTACACCCTGGACAAGTCGCCACCTCATCGCAGGGCCAACACAGATAGACAGACAACATTCACACTCACATCCACACACTATAATGAGTGTTGGAGTGTATAATGAGTGTTGGAGTGTATAATGAGTGTTGGAGTGTATAAAAGGTGATGGGGTGTATTATGGGTGTTAGAGTGTATATAGAGTATATAAAGAGCATTGGAGTAGATAAAGGATGTGTAATGAGTGTTGGAGAGTATAAAGAGTGTTAGAGTACATGAGCGTTAGGGTATATAACGAGTGTTTGAGTATATAATGAGTGTGTTGAAGTGTATAAAAGGGTGTCGGAGTGTATAAAAGGGTGTTGGAGTGTATGAAGGGTGTTGAAGTATACAAAGAGTGTTGTAGTGTATGAAGGGTGTCGAAGTGTATGAAGGGTGTTGGAGTGTATGAAGGGTGTTGAAGTGTATAAAAGGGTGTTGGAGTGTATGAAGGGTGTTGAAGTATACAAAGAGTGTTGTAGTGTATGAAGGGTTGTTGGAGTGTATGAAGAGTTGTTGGAGTGTATGAAGGGTGTTGGAGTGTATAAAGAGTGTTGGAGTATATGAAGGGTGTCGGAGTGTATGAAGGGTGTTGGAGTGTATAAAGGGTGTTGGAGTGTATAAAGGGTGTTGGAGTGTATAAATAGTGTTGGAGTGTATGAAGGGTGTTGTAGTGTATAAAGAGTGTTGGAGTGTATGAAGGGTGTTGAAGTATATAAAGAGTGTTGTAGTGTATGAAGGGTTGTTGGAGTGTATGAAGGGTGTTGGAGTGTATGAAGGGTGTTGGAGTATATAAAAAGTGTTGGAGTGTATGAAGGGTGTTGAAGTATATAAAGAGTGTTGTAGTGTATGAAGGGTGTTGGAGTGTATGAAGGGTGTTGGAGTATATAAAAAGTGTTGGAGTGTATGAAGGGTGTTGTAGTGTATAAAGAGTGTTGGAGTGTATGAAGGGTGTTGAAGTATACAAAGAGTGTTGTAGTGTATGAAGGGTGTCGAAGTGTATGAAGGGTGTTGGAGTGTATGAAGGGTGTTGAAGTGTATAAAAGGGTGTTGGAGTGTATGAAGGGTGTTGAAGTATACAAAGAGTGTTGTAGTGTATGAAGGGTTGTTGGAGTGTATGAAGGGTGTTGGAGTGTATGAAGGGTGTTGAAGTATACAAAGAGTGTTGTAGTGTATGAAGGGTGTCGAAGTGTATAAAGAGTGTTGGAGTATATGAAGGGTGTCGGAGTGTATGAAGGGTGTTGGAGTGTATAAAAGGGTGTTGGAGTGTATGAAGGGTGTTGGAGTATACAAAGAGTGTTGTAGTGTATGAAGGGTGTTGGAGTGTATGAAGGGTGTTGGAGTGTATAAAAGGGTGTTGGAGTGTATGAAGGGTGTTGAAGTATACAAAGAGTGTTGTAGTGTATGAAGGGTTGTTGGAGTGTATGAAGAGTTGTTGGAGTGTATGAAGGGTGTTGGAGTGTATAAAGAGTGTTGGAGTATATGAAGGGTGTCGGAGTGTATAAAGGGTGTTGGAGTGTATAAATAGTGTTGGAGTGTATGAAGGGTGTTGAAGTATACAAAGCAGTGACGTGCGGTGAGGTTGATGGCTGGTGAGGCACTGACTTCATCACAGTCAGATTTACAAACATATGAACCCTAAAGAGTATCTTATTCACCATTTGATTGGCAGCAGTTAACGGGTTATGTTTAAAAGCTCATACCAGCATTCTTCCCTGCTTGGCACTCAGCATCAAGGCTTGGAATTGGGGGTTAAATCACCAACAATTATTCCCGGGCGTGATGCCGCTGCTGCCCACTGCTCCCCTCACCTCCCAGGGGGTGATCAAGGGATGGGTTAAATGCAAAGGACAAATTTCACCACACCTAGTGTGTGTGTGACAATCATTGCTACTTTAACTTAACTTTAACTTTACACATACAAACTGTAGCACACAAAAAAGCACATTTAATTAAAAAAAAAACGTTATTATGGTCTTACCTTTACTTATAAGTGCGGGAACAGTGGTGTTCGTGTTGGAGGAGTTGTGAATGAATGAAATATGAAATCCGTGCTGCAGTCTGCAGGTGTACCTAATGTTGTGTCCCTGCAGTCGAGCAATGTTGTTTTTGCACTTTTTGGCTTCTTGTTAAGTGACTTTTTTTGGGTGGATTCGGTCTTGCACGTGGAGGGTTTGGGTGTGGGCTTTGGTTGGTGTGGCGCTCCCGTCGGGGGGTGCGGTCTGCGACGGGGGGTGCATTAACCGGCACCAGGAGGCGGGATTACGCGAGCCTCACACAGTGCGTCTTCGCAGCAGTTTTATGATCGCTCAGCACAAGAAATACGTTACACACATACAGTTGTTGACAAAATACACTGTACATTATATACCTCAGCTAACTAAACTATGGAAATGTATACTATAATTCATATAGCAATACGGTCTCACTGCACAGCAGGCCAGCAGTTAGCCGAGTCATTGCGCAATCCATGTTGAGGCACTGAGTGACGTGCCTCAACTGGCTGCTGTTCACCGCACCGTCTCTTCTCAGTATTTGAACGGCAAATGTGAAAATTCAGCGATTTTGAATAAAAATAATCTAAAACTGGTGAAGTTAAATGGAAAATAACTTTATAGTATAATCACCGGATACATATAACAATTTAATTAATTTTTTTTCTTTTTACATTTTTTTTCTTTCCATGATGGCAGGTGAGGCCCCCGCCTCACCTGCCTCTAGTGACCGCACGTCACTGATACAAAGAGTGTTGTAGTGTATGAAGGGTTGTTGGAGTGTATGAAGGGTGTTGAAGTATATAAAGAGTGTTGTAGTGTATGAAGGGTGTTGGAGTGTATGAAGGGTGTGTCCAGTGGTACTCACAGGCGGACACGTGGAAGACCCAGCAGGTGGACCAGGACAGGGCCAAGACCAGCACGGTGTAGTAGAAGAAGATCTCATATTTAGGAAGTGCTGCCTTCAGCGTCATGGCGACCACACTTCAGGATGTCTGCAAGCACACTCAGAGTTACATCAAACACACACACACACACACACACACACACACACACACACACACACACACACACACACACACACACACACACACACACACACACACACACACACACACACACACACACACACACACACACACACAAAGTTACATCAAACATGCCGAAACTGGTTTGACTGCGGCCTCATTCCACTTTCTGTTCCCACAACTAAATATGCTGTGCATTAGGACACGCCTCCTCATGAATTATTCATCATTAGGACACGCCTCCTCATGAATTATTCATTCCTGCTGTTGGACTTGTTGGACTACTTTGAAGGTTTGGGAGCAGACAAGTCATGTGACCTCTGACCCTGGAGCTGCTAAACATATCCTCTTCTTGCAGCTCTACTGTAAATACTATAAATACTGTAAATACTAAATATGGTGAATACGCTAAATACTAAATACTGTAAATACGGAATACTGTAAATACTAAATACGGAATACTGTAAATACGGAATACAGTGAATACTGTAAATACTAAATATTGTAAATACTGTGAATACTAAACTGTAAATACTAAATATGGTGAATACTGTAAATACTAAATATTGTAAATACTGTGAATACTAAACTGTAAATACTAAATATGGTGAATACTGTAAATACTAAATACTGTAAATCGGGTGAATACTGTAAGTACTAAATACAGTAAATACTGTAAATACTAAATACTGTAAATACAAAATACGGAATACTGTAAATACGGAATACGGTGAATACTGTAAATCCGGTGAGTACTGTAAATACTAAATACTGTGAGTACTGTAAATACTAAATACGGTGAATACTATAAATACTAAATACAGTGAATACTGTAAATACCGAATACTGTAAATACTAAATACAGAATACTGTAAATACGGAATATAGTGAATACTGTAAATACTAAATATTGTAAATACTAAATACTGTGAATACTAAACTGTAAATACTGAATACCGTAGATACTCAATAAGGTGAATACTGTAAATACTAAATACTGTAAATACGGTGAATACTGTAAATACTAAATACGGTCAATACTTTGAGACACTTGTGATTTAGGGCTAAATAAATAAACATTGATTGATTGATTGATTGATAAATACTAAATACGGTGAATACTGTAAATACTAAATACTGTGAATACTGTAACTACTATAAATACAGTGAATACTATAAATACTAAATACAGTGAGTACTGTAA
>NC_084554.2:49955000-49970000 GCF_033978685.3 Nerophis lumbriciformis
TCATAACACATAATCATATTCATTCATAATACATTAATATTCATCAATAACACGTTATTAATAATCATCATTCACAGGTCATGAATATTCATAATCACCAAGCCATCATTAATATTCATTCATAACATAATTATATTCATCCATAATATATTAATAATCATCAATAACATGTCGTCATGAATATTTAACACTTCATGAATATTAATCAATAACACGTATGAATATTAATCAATACCACGTCATTATAAATATTAATACAAGGTCATTAAAATATTAACACCACATCATCAATTAATCAATACCACATCAATAAAATATTAATCGATAATACGTCATGAATATTCATCATCACCAAGCCATCATTAATATTCATTCATAACACAATTATATTCATCCATAATATATTAATAATCATCAATAACATGCTGTCATAATATTTAGCGACACGTAGTCATGAATATTCATCATTCACACATCATCATGAATATTCATCATCACCAAGCCATCATTAATAACAATTATATTCATCCATAGTACATTAATAATCATCAATAACACATCATTAATATTCATCATCAGGAGATTGATACTATGTTGATCATATCTAAACTTTAGAAGTCTTTTGGTGTCATAAATCAGATATACATCCATCCATCCATTTTCTACCGCTCGTCCCTTTTGTGGTCGCATAATAACTTCAACCTGGTGTTTCCACTGCACTGCTACTTGACGTGACTTTGCATTAAAAGTCTTTCATTGTTGAACTTTGCTCAATTAAAAGTACAAAATAAAAATGGTATTTTCTTCCTCGTCATCTCCCACCTGCACTCGGATCTGCCTCATGGAGTCGCGCTCCCTCAGGGTGACCGTGTGAGGCGTCTTCTTCACCGTGTCAAAGTCGATGGTGATGCCGAACGCCACGCCGATCTCGTCGGAGCGGGCGTAGCGCCGCCCGATGGACCCCGAGGAGTCGTCCACCTTGTGAGAGACGCCGCTTCTGGTCAGCGCCTGGGCTGAAGACAGCAAACATTATCAACATGCACCGGGTCATTGATGCCACTAATGACATCATGTATGTAACATTCATATAGGAAGTAATGACATCATGTAACATTCATATAGGAAGTAATGACATCATGTATGTAATATTCATATAGGAAGTAATGACATCATGTATGTAACATTCATATAGGAAGTAATGACATCATGTATGTAATATTCATATAGGAAGTAATGACATCATGTATGTAACATTCATATAGGAAGTAATGACATCATGTAACATTCATATAGGAAGTAATGACATCATGTATGTAATATTCATATAGGAAGTAATGACATCATGTATGTAACATTCATATAGGAAGTAATGACATCATGTATGTAATATTCATATAGGAAGTAATGACATCATGTATGTAAGATTCATATAGGAAGTAATGACATCATGTATGTAAGATTCATATAGGAAGAAATGACATCATGTATGTAAGATTCATATAGGAAGTAATGACATCATGTATGTAAGATTCATATAGGAAGTAATGACATCATGTATGTAAGATTCATATAGGAAGTAATGACATCATGTATGTAAGATTCATATAAGAAGTAATGACATCATGTATGTAAGATTCATATAGGAAGTAACGACATCATGTATGTAAGATTCATATAGGAAGTAACGACATCATGTATGTAAGATTCATATAGGAAGTAATGACATCATGTATGCAAGATTCATATAGGAAGTAATGACATCATGTATGCAAGATTCATATAGGAAGTAATGACATCATGTATGCAAGATTCATATAGGAAGTAATGACATCATGTATGCAAGATTCATATAGGAAGTAATGACATGTATGTAATATTCATAATAGGAAGTAATGACATCATGTATGCAAGATTCATATAGGAAGTAATGACATCATGTATGCAAGATTCATATAGGAAGTAATGACATCATGTATGCAAGATTCATATAGGAAGTAATGACATCATGTATGTAACATTCATATAGGAAGTAATGACATCATGTATGTAAGATTCATATAGGAAGTAATGACATCATGTATGTAAGATTCATATAGGAAGTAATGACATCATGTATGTAATATTCATATAGGAAGTAATGACATGTAATATTCATATAGGAAGTAATGACATCATGTAATATTCATATAGGAAGTAATGACATCATGTATGTAAGATTCATGTAGGAAGTAATGACATCATGTATGTAAGATTCATGTAGGAAGTAATGACATCATGTATGTAATATGCATATAGGAAGTAATGACATCATGCATGTAATATTCATATAGGAAGTAATGACATGTATGTAATATTCATATAGGAAGTAATGACATCATGTAACATTCATATAGGAAGTAATGATATGTAATATTCATATAGGAAGTAATGACATGTATGTAAGATTCATGTAGGAAGTAATGACATCATGTATGTAATATTCATATAGGAAGTAATGACATCATGTATAAATAAATAAATGGGTTGTACTTGTATAGCGCTTTTCTACCTTCAAGGTACTCAAAGCGCTTTGACACTACTTCCACATTTACCCATTCACACACACATTCACACACTGATGGAGGGAGCTGCCATGCAAGGCGCTAACCAGCACCCATCAGGAGCAAGGGTGAAGTGTCTTGCTCAGGACACAACGGACATGACGAGGTTTGTAATATTCATATAGGAAGTAATGACATCATGTATGTAATATTCATATAGGAAGTAATGACATCATGTAATATTCATATAGGAAGTAATGACATCATGTATGTAATATTCATATAGGAAGTAATGACATGTAATATTCATATAGGAAGTAATGACATCATGTATGTAATATTCATATAGGAAGTAATGACATCATGTATGTAATATTCATATAGGAAGTAATGACATCATGTAATATTCATATAGGAAGTAATGACATCATGTATGTAATATTCATATAGGAAGTAATGACATCATGTATGTAAGATTCATTTAGGAAGTAATGACATCATGTAAGATTCATATAGGAAGTAATGACATCATGTAAGATTCATATAGGAAGTAATGACATCATGTATGTAAGATTCTTCCTCTACCACTTTTTTTATTCCATACGTGACAAGATTTCCATTTACAGTACATGTGTGCCAATACAATACTGAAATCACATATCTGTGCAGTATCATCAAGACAAGTATGGAATGATATCAAAGTAAAATGTATGATATCATGTGAAATACAAGCAGTCCTGCAGCGTGTTTACTTGTGTGTGATATCATGTGCAATACAAGCAGTCCTGCAGCATGTTTACTTGGGTGATAGCATGTGCGATACAAGCGGTCCTGCAGCGTTTTTACTTGTGTGATATCATGTGCGATACAAATAGTCCTGCATTGTGTTTACTTGTGTCTTGTACCATTTGCCATACAAGCAGCCCTGCAGCGTCTTTACTCGTGTGTAATATAATGTGCGATACAAGCAGTCCTGCACCATGGTTACTCGTGGGTGAGAACGTGTGCGATACAAGCAAAATAAAAATATATATAATAAACTATTAAATGTTCAAATCAAACTCAATTCATGAGTTTGTGTGTGTGTGTGTGTGTGTGTGTGTGTGTGTGTGTGTGTGTGTGTGTGTGTGTGTGTGTGTGTGTGTGTTAGTGAGGACTCACACAGCTGCTTGACAAAAGGTGAGAAGTCCTGGTTTTGGCTCAGAGGGAGGATGCAACATTTGTACGGAGAGACGGTGGCAGGGAAACTGAAATACTGAGGAGGAAATCACGTTAATGAAGATTATTTCACGATGTGATGGCAACATGAGTCAATGTGGGGAAGAAGAAGAGCACCGTTCTTTGTTCATCTCCCTGCCGAGTGTGGAAGGAGTGCTCAAAGATGGAGTACATGATCCTGCCTATGCCAAACGACGGCTCGATCACGTTGGGAACGATCTCCTCCACTGTGGGGAACACACACACACACACACACACACACACACACACACACACACACACACACACACACACACACACACACACACACACACACACACACACACACACACACGCACATTAGTCGTAAAAACACACTTATATCTTCTGAAGGAATCTTGTTGTACCATGAAGTGTTTTCTGGAATCTCTTCACAGCCACCATGTCTTTGGAAAGTTTAAAGGTTTTGCCTTCTGTCACCACAGTAAAGTTCCTAAACAACAAAACATATATAAAGCAATGTGAAAATGCTGCAAATGAAAAGTGTTAAATCACAAACACCGTAGGAATAAAACAATTGCATGACAAAAACCAAAGTTAGCCAGTCTACCAGGAAGTTGGGGAGGCTCGCAGGAAATTAGTAAGGCCGGCAAAAAGTTTCCCCAGACTGGCAGGAAGTTAACCACCTGATCAGGAAGTTAGCCTGGCTAACAGAAAGCTAGCAAGGATGACAATAAATTACCCAGGCTGGCGGAAAATTAGCAAAGCTAGCAGAAAGTTAGCCAGTCTACCAAGAAGTTCGGGAGGCTAGCAGGAAGTTAGCAAGGCAAGCAGGAAGTTAGCAAGGCAAGCGGGAAGTTAGCACGGCAAGCGGGAAGTTAGCAAGGCAAGCGGGAAGTTAGTAAAGCAAGCGGGAAGTTAGCCACCCGATCAGGAAGTTAGCCAGTCCACCAGGAATTTAGGAAGTCTAACAGGAAGTTATCAATGGTAGCAGAAAGCTAGCAAGGCTGGCAAGAAGTTAGCCAGGCTGGCAAGAAGTTAGCTTTACTAACTTCCTGTTAGCCTGGCTAACAGAAAGCTAGCAAGGATGACAAGAAATTACCCAGGGCTGGCAGAAAGTTAGCAAGGCTAGCAGAAAGTTAGCCAGTCTACCAAGAAGTTCGGGGGGCTAGTAGGACGTTAGCAAGGCAAGCAAGAAGTTAGCAAGGCAAGCGGGAAGTTAGTAAAGCAAGCGGGAAGTTAGCCACCCGATCAGGAAGTTAGCCAGTCCACCAGGAATTTAGGAAGTCTAACAGGAAGTTATCAATGGTAGCAGAAAGCTAGCAAGGCTGGCAAGAAGTTAGCCAGGCTGGCAAGAAGTTAGCTTTACTAACTTCCTGTTAGCCTGGCTAACAGAAAGCTAGCAAGGATGACAAGAAATTACCCAGGGCTGGCAGAAAGTTAGCAAGGCTAGCAGAAAGTTAGCCAGTCTACCCAGAAGTTCGGGGGGCTAGTAGGACGCTAGCAAGGCAAGTGGGAAGTTAGCAAGGCCAGCGGGAAGTTAGTAAGGCCAGCGGGAAGTTGGGCACCCAAACAGGAAGTTAGTCCATCTACCAGGAAGTTAGTCATCCGATCAGGAAGTTAGCCAGTCTACCAGGAAGTTAGCCACCCGATCAGGAAGTTAGCCAGTCCACCAGGAATTTAGGAAGTCTAACAGGAAGTTATCAATGGTAGCAGAAAGCTAGCAAGGCTGGCAATAAGTTAGCCTTACTAACTTCCTGTTAGCCTGGCTAACAGAAATTACCCGGGGCTGGCAGAAAGTTGGCAAGGCTAGCAGAAACTTACAGTCTACCAAGAAGTTCGGGAGGCTAGCAGAAAGTCAGTAAGGCAAGCAGAAGGCCAGCAAGGCTGGCGGGAAGTTAGCCACCCAAACGGGAAGTTAGCCAGTCTACAAGGAAGTTAGCCATCCGATCAGGAAGTTAGCCAGTCCACCAGAAATTTAGGAAGTCTACCAGGAAGTTATCAATGGTAGCAGAAAGCCAGCAAGGCTGTCAGGAAGTTAGGAAGGCTAACAGGAAGTTAGCAAGGCTAACAGGAAGTTAGCCAGTCTACCAAGACGTTTAGGAGGCTAGCAGGAAGTTAGGAAAGCTAACAGGAAGTTAGCCAGTCTACCAAGAAGTTCGGGAGGCTAGCAGGAAGTTAGCAAGGCAAGCAGGAAGTTAGTAAGGCCAGCAATGGTGGCGGGAAGTTAGCCACCCAAACAGGAAGTTAGGGAGGCTCGCAGGAAATTAGTAATGCCGGCAAAAAGTTTCCCCAGACTGGCAGGAAGTTAACCACCTGATCAGGAAGTTAGCAAGGCTAACAGAAAGCTAGCAAGGATGACAATAAATTACCCAGGTTGGCATAAAATTAGCAAGGCTAGCAGAAAGTTAGCCAGTCTACCAAGAAGTTCGGGGGATTAGCAGGAAGTTAGCAAGGCAAGCAGGAAATTAGCACGGCAAGCGAGAAGTTAGCAAGGCAAGCGGGAAGTTAGTAAGGCCAGCGGGAAGTTGGGCACCCAAACAGGAAGTTAGTCCATCTACCAGGAAGTTAGTCATCCGATCAGGAAGTTAGCCACCCGATCAGGAAGTTAGCCAGTCCACCAGGAATTTAGGAAGTCTAACAGGAAGTCTAACAGGAAGTTAGGAAGTCTAACAGGAAGTTAGCAATGGTAGCTAGCCAGAGTGGTCCCTGGAGGCGACTAGAGACTGACCCGCTCTCATTGAGGATCTTCTCCTGCTGGCTGATGAAGTTCTCGTCGCACGCGTCCAGGAACTCAAAGACCAGCTTGGCGTCTTTCTTGTACGCCGCTCCAATGGCGCCCCTGTTGGGCTCCAACTTGACCACGTTGACCACCTTGTGTCACCTCGTTAAGGAAGATTTACTAACGCACAAAAACGTGGGGCAATATTCATGGGAGGATTTCTTTCTGAATGTTCTCAACTCCTGTTTCCATGTGCTGGAGGATGGTCAGACAGGATATGGGTTCCTTCAGGGGCTTTTCTGCCACCAGCGGGACCTTGGTGGCTTTGGAGTGACAGGACAGGTCGTAACACGAGCGGTCGGCACATCCCACGATCTCGATCCAACCCTGACGACCCACAAAACACCAGCATGAGAATCATCAGAACACATGGCACTATGAGAACCCTGCCACCGAATAAGAACCATGCGAACCCAGGAGCATCATTGAGACCGCATGGGCACCATTAGAATGCATGAGCAGTTGAGCACCATCAGAACCCATGAGAACCATGAGACTGCATGAGAAGGCTTTGGAATGCACAGAGAATCATGACGTAGTTTGGCCTC
Source organism: Nerophis lumbriciformis (assembly GCF_033978685.3). Taxonomy (NCBI): domain Eukaryota; kingdom Metazoa; phylum Chordata; class Actinopteri; order Syngnathiformes; family Syngnathidae; genus Nerophis; species Nerophis lumbriciformis. The sequence continues at coordinate 49,962,068 of NC_084554.2, forward strand.
TAGACGGCGACAGAGACCACATAATCGCCATTTATAGCTCTGAAGCTTAGAAACTTGTTGTAGTTCATGAATAGTTAAGTGCAGTATATTTGTTGTTATTATGCACACCTTCATACTATATCATGTATGCATATACAGTCGTGCTCATAAGTTTACATACCCTGGGAGAATTTATGATTTCTTGGCCATTCTACAGAGAATATGAATGATAACACAAAAACCTTTCTTCCACTCATGCTTAATGGTTGTGTGAAGCTATTTATTGGCAAACAACTGTGTTTACTCTTTTTAAATCAAAATGACAAAAGAAAGTACCCAAATGACCCTGATCAAAAGTTTACATACCCCAGTGACTTTGATCTGATAACAGGCACAAAAGTTGACACAAACAGGTTTGAACGGCTAATCAAGGTTCCAATCCTCACCTGTGACCGGTTTGTTTGTAATTAGTGTGTGTGTATAAAAGGTTAGTGAGTTTCCTGGGCTTCTGACAGACCATTGCATCTTTCATCCAGTGCTGCACAGATGTTTCTGGATTCTGAGTCATTGGGAAGGCGAAATAATTGTCAAAGGATCTGCGAGAAAAGGTAATTGAACTGCATAAAACAGGAAAGGGGTATAAAAAGATATCCAAGGAATTGAGAATGGCAATCAGCAGTGTTCAAACGCTGATTAAGAAGTAGAAAATGAGGGATTCAGGTAGACCAGCAAAGATTTCAGCCACAACTGCCAGGAAAGTTGTTCAAGATGCAAAGAAAAATCCACAAATAACTTCAGCTGAAATACAGGACTCTCTGAAAAATTGTAGTGTGGCTGTTTCAAGATGCACAATAAGGAGGCACTTGAAGAAAAATGGGCTGCATGGTCGAGTCGCCAGTAGAAAGCCATTTCTGCGCAAATGTCACAAAGTATCCCGCTTACATCACGCCAAACAGCACAGAGACAAGCCTCAAAACTTCTGGAACAAAGTAATATGGAGTGATCAGACCAAAATGTAACTGTTTGGCCACTCGACCATGCAGCCCATTTTTCTTCAAGTGCCTCCTTATTGTGCTTCTTGAAACAGCCACACCACAATGTTTCAGAGAGTCCTGCATTTCAGCTGAAGTTATTTGTGGATTTTTCTTTGCATCTCGAACAATTTTCCTGGCAGTTGTGGCTGAAATCTTTGCTGGTCTACCTAAATCCCTCATTTTCTACTTCTTAATCAGCGTTTGAACACTGCTGATTAGCATTCCCAATTCCTTGGATATCTTTTTATACCCCTTTCCTGTTTTATGCAGTTCAATTACCTTTTTCTCGCAGATTCGTTGACAATTCTTTTGCCTTCCCCATGACTCAGCAACTAGAAACATCTGTGCAGCACTGGATGAAAGATGCAATGGTCTGTCAGAAGCCCAGAAACTCACTGACCTTTTATACACACACACTAATTACAAACAAACAGGTCACGGGTGAGGATTGGAACCTTGATTAGCCATTCAAACCTGTTTGTGTCAACTTTTGTGCGTGTTATCAGATCAAAGTCACTTTGTAAACTTTTGATCAGGGTCATTTGGGTACTTTCTTTTGTCATATTGATTTGAAAAGAGAAAACACAGTTGTTTGCCAATAAATAGCTTCACACAACCATTAAGCATGAGTGGAAGAAAGGTTTTTGTGTTATCATTCATATTCTCTGGAGAATGGCCAAGAAATCATAAATTCTCCCAGGGTATGTAAACTTATGAGCACGACTGCACATGTAAATTGCTGCATATTAATGAGTATATAATTGGATTATAATTGTTCCTCTTTTCTCTATATGTTTAGACCAAACACACACACATTCACATCTACCTTCCAGCAATAAAGATGATTAAAGGATTCTCTGGCCGGAACCTGTCCATCGTGTCTCAACTCTAAAAGAACTACTATACCTTCCTTACAAGAACCACGAGACCGGATGAGATCTCATGAGGACTATGAGATCGCATGAGAATACATGAGCGTCATAAGAAGCCATTAAAACACCATGAGAGGGCCCGAGCATGTTGGAGGTGCACTCACGTAGGAGGTGTGCGACTCAGCGTCCCAGCAGTCGCAGGCGTAGTGAGCCATCTCGTTGTCCATGTGCTGGCGGAAGCGCAGCTTGTCCTTGGCCAGTCCCACCTTCAGCAGGTACAAGTAGATCCTCCCGATGAAGTAGCCCAGCACAGAGTTGTTGATGATGCCCTACATACACCAGGAGACATCTTCACTTACGTGCCTTCATGGTAGAAAACTAGATCTGTCCTACCTGATCCACAGCATCTCCAAGTCGCATGAGCTCTGCAGGACGGCCGCTGGTCTGAGCCTTGGAGGAGAACAAGAGGATCTGCAGGTCGGCCACGTCGGAGAACTTGGGATGGACTTTCTCCTTGGGGTCCACAAAGTGCTCAATCTCAGCCATGGTGAACTCCCTGCAGTGTTGGGAGGAGTACTTTAATTCTTCCACATCCAGGGTTTCATCAGTGCCATTGATAACCGCAACTTTTGTTTTTTTCTCTGCAGACGTTTGAGTGACAGACGTGTTGACCAATCAGAGTTGTGAATGCCTCCTGGCCAATGAAAAGTGTCCCTCGCCTCAAACAGGAAGAAAGAGGTCTCACTCTTGTCGTCGTGCACACGAGCACCTTTATTTAACAGTTAACTGAACTCTTTCACTCATTCACAATCTTTGTCTCGCTGGACAAAGAGAAATTACATTATTTTGTATGTCATTGAAATGATCAAAACTTATTTACAATAAAAAGGATATAATGTACAAAAATATTTGCAATAAAATGATATAATTAATAACAAATTACATTATTATTTATGTAATTGAAATTATCAAAATTGAATTGCAATAAAAATGATATAATAAGTACAAGTATTTTCAACAAATATTTATGAAATTAATGATATAATGTATGGAAAATATTTGCAACAACAAAATGATATAATGTATAAAAATATTAAATCATATTTATGTAATCGAAATTATCAAAATTGTATTCGCAATAAAAATGATATAATGTATACAAATATTTTCAATTAAATAAATTATATAAAAATGGAAAATATTTGCAATAACAAAATTATATAATGTATAGATATTACTATATTATTTATGTAATTGAAATTATCCAAATTGTTTTTGCAATAAAAATTATTTAATGTATGCAAATAATTGCAATAAAATATTTGTATTTAAATAAATAATGTACTGTATGGAAAATATTTGCAATAACAATGATATAATGTATACAAATATTTGCAATAAAAAAGTTATTAAATAAATGATATAACGTATGGAAAATATTTGCAATAACAAAATGATATAATGGATAAAATATTACATTATTATTTAGGTAATTGAAATGATCTAACTTGTTTTTGTAATAAAAATTATATCTTTAAAAATATTTGCAATAAAATATTTTTTATGAAATTAATGACATATCCATCCATCCATTTTCTACCGCTTAATCCCTTCGGGGTCGCGGGGGGCGCTGGAGCCCATCTCAGCTACAATCGGGCGGAAGGTGGGGTACACCCTGGAGAAGTCGTCACCTCATCACAGGGCCAACACAGATAGACAGACAACATTCACACTCACATTCACACTCTAGGGCCAATCAACCTATCCCCAGGTGCATGTCTTTGGAGGTGGGAGGAAGCCGGAGTACCCGGACGAAACCCACGCAGTCACGGGGAGAACATGCAAACTCCACACAGAAAGATGCCGAGCCCGGGATTGAACTCACGACTACTCAGGACTTTAATTATATAATGTATGGAAAATAATTGCAATAACAAAATGACAAAGTATAAAAACTTTACATTATATTATTTATGTAATTGAAATGATCAAAATTGTATTTGCAATAAAAATTATGTATATAACAAAATTTGCTATAAATATTTTTAACTAAATAAATAAAATAATATGGAAAATATTTGCAATATATAATGAATAACTATTACATTATTATTTATGCAATCAAAATGATCAAAATAGTTTTTGCAATAAAAATGATATAATGTATAAAAATATTTGCAATAAAATGTTTTTAATTAAATTAAAAAAATAATGTACGGAAAATATTTGCAATAACAAAATTATATAATGAATAACTATTAAATTATTATTCATGCAATTGAAATGATCAAAATAGTTTTTGCAATAAAAATGATATAATGTACAAAAATATTTGCAATAAAATATTTTTAATTAAATAAATGATATACTGTATGGAAAATATTTGCAATAAGAAAATTATATAATTTATAAAAACTTTACATTATATTATTTATGTAATTGAAATGATCAAAATTGTATTTGCAATAAAAATGATATAATATATAAAAATATTTGCAATAAATATTTTTAATTAAATAAATAAAATGTATGGAAAATATCTGCAATAACAAAATTATATAATGAATAAATATTACATTATATTATTTATGTAATTGAAATGATCAAAATTGTATTTGCAATAAAAATGATATAATATATAAAAATATTTGCAATAAATATTTTTAATTAAATAAATAAAATGTATGGAAAATATCTGCAATACCAAAATTATGTAATGAATAAATATTACATTATATTATTTATGTAATTGAAATGATCAAAATTATTTTGCAATAAAAATTATATAATGTATAAAAATATTTACAATAAATATTTTTAATTAAATAAATAAAATGTATGGAAAATATCTGCAATAACAAAATTATATAATGAATAAATATTACATTATATTATTTATGTAATTGAAATGATCGAAATTATTTGGCAATAAAAATTATATAATGTATAAAAATATTTACAATAAAATATTTTTAATTAAATAAATTATATACTGTATGGAAAATATTTGCAATAACAAAATGATGTAATGTATAAAAATATGACATTATATCATTTATGTAATTGAAATGATCAAAATTGTATTTGCAATAAAGATTATATAATGTATAAAAATATTTGCAATAAAATATTTTTAATTAAACAAAAAAAAAATGTACGGAAAATATTTGCAATAACAAAATTATATAATGTATAACAATATTACATTATTTATGTACAGTATTTTTCGGAGTATAAGTCGCACCGGAGTATAAGTCGCACCTGCCGAAAATGCACAATAAAGAAGGAAAAAATCATATATAAGTCGCACTGGAGCCTGGCCAAACTATGAAAAGAACTGCGACTTATAGTCCGAAAAATACGGTAATTGAAATTATCAAAATTGTATTTGCAATAAAAAATTATATAATGTATAAACATATTTGCAATTAAATATTTTTTATTAAATAAATGATATAATGTATGGAAAATATTTGCAATAAAATATTTTTAATTTACTAAAATATTTGATGTTCAACACTTGTCTGGATTAAAGTTAAAGAAAGCCATTTCAGCAGCAAAGTGGTCCTAAATCCAACGTTGTGTTCATGAAAGTATTTCTCATCACAGGAAGTAACTTCATCGACCAATCAATCAATCCCCTGATGGACTTCAAGTATCATGGTGCTGACCTGACACGGATGAGTCCGGAACGAGGCGAGATCTCGTTCCTGAAGGAGTTTCCTATCTGAGCGGCACCGAAGGGAAGTTTTCCCTGGTTGAACTCCAGCAGGCGCTTGAAGTTGAGGAACATTCCTTGAGCCGTCTCAGGCCTCAGATATCTGCCAGGAAACAAAAGAAGCACTTCAGTGGTGCTGGAGACATTTGTTGCTGGACACAGGAGAATGAACAATGAGGGTGATGGTACCCGGGTGTGTTGCCTCCAGGCCCGATGGAGGTCTGGAACATGAGGTTGAAGGAGATGGGAGGAGTCAGCTCATTTCCTGTGGAGGGAGACTTGACCTCGTACTTGGCAAACAGTTCTGCCAACTGCTTCTGAGTGTAGTTGTCCATCTAACACACACACACACACAGCAGTTGGCACCACCCAGCACATCATGTGACCGGCAGTTGAGCAAGGCACACCTGCGTGATGACGTCCTCCATCTCAGCCACCTTCTGAGCAGGCAGAGTGTCGTCGGTCATTTTCATTTTCAAGTTGGCTGAGGACACAAGAGACAGATTAGTGTGACGTGTTAATAACACTGTAAAGCAGGGAGGAGTGGCGGTCTCCAATTTACATGATGCCCCTGAATGTAGCATCAACAAGCTGGGATTTAGGACGTTAGCCTGGTTAGCAGTAAGGCTACTAGGAAGTTAGCCAGGCGACTGGAAGTTAGTCAGGAAACTAGGAAGTTAGTCAGGCTAGAAGGAAGTTAGTCAAGATACTAAGAAGTTAGTCAGGCTAGCAGGAAGTTAGTCAGGAAACTAGAAAGTTAGTCAGGCTAGCAGGAAGTTAGTCAGGAAACTAGGAAGTTAGTCAGGCTAGCAGGAAGTTAGTCAGGAAACTCGGAAGTTAGTCAGGCTAGCAGGAAGTTAGTCAGGCTAGCAGGAAGTTAGTCAGGCAACTAGGAAGTTAGTCAGGCTAGCAGGAAGTTAGTCAGGCTAGCAGGAAGTTAGTCAGGTCAGCAGGAAGTTAGTCGGGATACTAGGAAGTTAGTCAGACTAGTAGGAAGTTAGTCAGGCTAGCAGGAAGTTAGCCAGGCTAGTGGGAAGTCAGTCAGGCTACTAGGAAGTTAGTCAGGCTAGCGGGAAGTCAGTCAGGATACTAGGAAGTTAGCCTGGTTAGCAGGAAGTTAGTCAGGCTACTGGAAAGTTAGCCAGGCTAGCAGGAAGTTAGTCAGGCTACTGGGAAGTTAGTCCGGATACTAGGAAGTTAGTCAAGTTACGAGGAAGTTAGCCAGCCTAGCAGGAAGTTAGTCAGGCTAAAAGTAAGTTAGCCAGGCGACTAAAAAGTTAGCCAGCCCAGCAGAAAGTTAGTCAGGATTACTAGGAAGTTAGTCAGCCTAGCAGGAAGTTAGTCAAGAAACTAGGAAGTTAGTCAGGCTACTAGGAAGTTAGCCAGGCTAGCAGGAAGTTAGTCAGGATATTAGGAAGTTAGTCAGGCTAGCAGGAAGTTAGTCAAGATACTAGGAAGTTAGTCAGGAAACTAGGAAGTTAGTCAGGCTAGCAGGAAGTTAGTCAAGATACTAGGAAGTTAGTCAGGCTAGCAGGAAGTTAGTCAGGCTACTGGGAAGTTAGTCAGGCTAGCAGGAAGTTAGTCAGGAAACTAGAAAGTTAGTCAGGCTAGCAGGAAGTTAGTCAGGAAACTAGGAAGTTAGTCAGGCTAGCAGGAAGTTAGTCAGGAAACTAGGAAGTTAGTCAGGCTAGCAGGAAGTTAGTCAGGAAACTCGGAAGTTAGTCAGGTCAACAGGAAGTTAGTCGGGATACTAGGAAGTTAATCAGACTAGTAGGAAGTTAGTCAGGCTAGCAGGAAGTTAGCCAGGCTAGTGGGAAGTCAGTCAGGCTACTAGGAAGTTAGTCAGGCTAGCGGGAAGTCAGTCAGGATACTAGGAAGTTAGCCTGGTTAGCAGGAAGGTAGTCAGGCTACTGGGAAGTTAGCCAGGCTAGCAGGAAATTAGTCCGGATACTAGGAAGTTAGTCAAGTTGCGAGGAAGTTAGCCAGCCTAGCAGGAAGTTAGTCAGGCTAACAGTAAGTTAGCCAGGCGACTAAAAATTTAGCCAGCGCAGCAGAAAGTTAGTCAGGATTACTAGGAAGTTAGTCAGGTTACGAGGAAGTTAGCCAGCCTAGCAGGAAGTTAGTCAGGCTAACAGTAAGTTTGCCAGGCGACTAAAAAGTTAGCTAGCCTAGCAGAAAGTTAGTCAGGATACTAGGAAGTTAGTCAGGCTAGCAGGAAGTTAGTCAAGAAACTAGCAAGTTAGTCAGGATAGCGGGGCGGTATAGCTCTGTTGGTAGAGCGGCTGTGCCAGCAACTTGAGGGTTGCAGGTTCGATCCCCACTTACGCCAT
>NC_084554.2:49977500-50027500 GCF_033978685.3 Nerophis lumbriciformis
TAGTTCATATGGTTCTAACGCGTCAGCAGGGACCACTCCGAGGTTCTTAAAGGCCATGATGGTTCATATGGTTCTAACATGTCAGCAGGAGACCACTCCCTGAGGTTCTCAGAGGCCGAGATTGGTTCATATGGTTCTAACACGTCAGCAGGGAATACTCCGAGGTTCTCAGAGGCCGAGATGGTTCATATGGTTCTAACATGTCAGCAGGAGACCACTCCATGAGGTTCTCAAAGGCCAAGATGGTTCATATGGATCTAACATGCAAGTAAGTACACATTGGCTGCAGGAAGTGTGTCAAATACTGCATGTAAGAACATATCAGCTGCAGAAAGTGTGTCAAATACTGCAAGTAAGTACACACCAGTATGACATCCAGATCTTTTCTTGACCTGATTGCCAACTGTTTCACTGTGTTCTCATCAAAAGCAAACAGTTTTTTGTAACCTAATTATGCAAGGAATTCAAATAATTAATTATTTTAATGTGCCCCAGGTCCTTCATGACAAACTTTGACTCATCAGGTATGACTACAATTGTTTTTAGTTTTCATGAATGGGATTATATTCAATTGAATAGACTGCAAAGACGTGGCTTGGCATTGTCTTGCTGAAATAAGCAGGGGCGTCCATAATAACGTCACTTGGATGGCAACACATGTTGCTCCAAAACCTGTATGTACCTTTCAGCATTAATGGTGCCTTCACAGATGTGTAAGTTACCCATGCCTTGGGCACTAATACAACCCCATACCATCACAGATGCTGCCTTTTCAACTTTGCGCCTATAAAAATCCGGATGGTTCTTTTCCTCTTTGTTTCAGAGGACACGATGTAGACAGTTTCCTAAAAAATTTTGAAATGTGGACTCAGAACACTTTTCCACTTTACATCAGTCCATCTTAGATGAGCTCGGGCCCAGCGAAGCCGGCGGCGTTTCTGGGTGTTGTTGATAAATGGCTTTCGCTTTGCATAGTAGAGTTTTAACTTGCACTTACAGATGTGGCGACCAACCGTAGTTACTGACAGTGATTTTCTGAAGTGTTCCTGCCCATGTGGTGATATCCTTTACACACTGTAGTCGCTTTTTGATGCAGTACCGCCTGAGGGATCGAAGGTCCGTAATATCGTCGCTTACGTGCAGTGATTTCTCCAGATTCTCCGAACCTTTTGATGATATTACGGACCGTAGATGGTGAAATCCCTAAATTCCTTGCAATAGCTAGATGAGAAATGTTGTTCTTAAACTGTTCAACAATTTGCTTACGCACTTGTTCACAAAGTGGTGACCCTCGCCCCATCTTTGTTTGTGAATGACTGAGCATTTCATGGAAGCTGCTTTTATACCCAATCATGGCACCCACCTGTTCCCAATTAGCCTGTTCACCTGTGTGATGTTCCAAATAAGTTTTTGATGGGAATTCCTCAACTTTCTCAGTCTTTTTTGCCACTTGTGACAGCTTTTTTGTAAGGGATCAAATTCCAAATGAGCTAATATTAGCAAAAAATAAAATATCTTGTCTTTGCAGTCTATTCAATTGAATATAAGTTGAAAAGGATTTGCATATCATTGTATACTGTTTTATTTACCATTTACACAACGTGACAACTTCACTAGTTTTGGGTTTTGTACATACATACATGTACTGTACATGAAGTGTACAGTAGTGTACTTACACGTACTGTACATGAGGTGTACAGTACTATATCTAGTCCGTGTTGCTTCCAGCTCAAAAGGCGACATGAGGCTGTGCAAATGAGAGCATGTCACGAGTGGAATGTGGTGTCCAGAAAGTGCTGGATGTTTTTATTGAGTGTTAAATATGTCCGTCTGGAGTAGCAGAATGATGGCGATGTACAACACCTGCGTCCAGGTAGTCCCTTTCAAGCCGATGGTGGTCTTACAGTGCAGACATGATGCCAAGATGGTGGAGACACTGGCCAAATATTCTTCACGGAGGATTTGAATGCAACTCAAGTCTGGAAGTTTCCCCACCAGCGAGCTTCACTCTTCCGCCGTGTCCTTCTTGCTGGTCTCCTGTCCTTCAAAGATGGGGTACTTGCTCTCCACTTCCGCCCAGGTCAGCGCCTCGTTGGCCAGGTCTCGAACAATCCCGGGCAGCTCGCTCACCTGAGAGAGAGTTGTTCATGTCAAATGGTGACGACGGCAGAAGTACTGAATTTTCCGGACCATAGGGCGCACCGGATTATAAGGCGCACTGCCGATGAATGGTCTATTTTCGATCTCTTTTCATATATATATATATATATATATATATATATATATAAATAAAGGAGCAATTATTTTATTTTTTGACTATATATATATATATATATATATATATATATATATATATATATATATATATATATATATATATATATATATATATATATATATATATATATTAGAGATGCGCGGTTTGCGGACACAACCGCGGAGTCCGCGGATTATCCGCGGATTGGGCGGATGAAATTTAAAAAAATAAGATTTTATCCGCTCGCGGATCGGGTCGGGCGGATTAATTAGATTTTTTTTTTTTTTTGTTGTTGTTTTTTTTTGCGGGTGGCAGTTAAACCAATTGGGAAATATATATACATAGTTAAATGTTGTTACCCACATACGAAAAACGAGCAGGCACCTGCAGCATATGCCACAACAGAAGAAAAAAAAAAAAGAGATGGACACTTTTACGGAGCGGAGGGACGCCTCGCCGGGGTCCGGGACCGAGGCTCCTTCCCCCGAGAGGGCCCCACCGGGAGCCGTAGCTGAGGCGATCCGCGAGAAGGGCCCGACGCACGTCCAGGGTCACTACCGCGCCCACCGCACCGACACCCCGCCTCGTCCGCTTTCGCCGCGGCCGGCGTCACGCGCAGCAGGTAAGCAGCTTACCTGCCCGCCACCCCCGTGGCCGGGGGCTCGTAACATGGGTCACTCCGCGCGCTCCGCCCGCGCAGCTTACCTGCTTGCTCGCAAAATGATTATTAGCATTCAGACAGGTTAAAATGTTGCTAAAACCATCACTTTTCTATCAGTCACAGTGACTTTTCAAAACAAAAATATTACAGCAAAAATCATATGGGTTGATTGACATGTTTATTCTGTAAGCTAACTTCAATAGTTTGAAATTATTTTGACAGTTAATGCCAGTTATCCTGTCAACCTTTCACAAGACTTCAATTTGTTAATTGAAAGTATAAATAGTATAAACACTTTTAACAGTATGTCGTGCTGTGAAATACAGCCGACAGGATGGCGCACCAAACACAAAGCAAGGCCATGCTGCAGGAGAACAAAGGACTTCTTTCATTTAAGGTTTGTGATAAACCATCAAACTCATTCGTTAAAAGGACTCTATAGTAATATAAAGCGAATTTTTCTGGACATTATCATGCAAGAAAAGTTTATTTTTGGGATCGCGATCACCGCGTAATGATTTTTAAAGGTTGCATTACATTATTAACTGTCCCATGTGATCAGCCAGTGCGATTGGAAGTCCATGCTCAATTATTGCCTCCGTAAATAAAACTTCGGCATTTATCACATCCAAAGAATCTGTTTGGGCGACGAAAAACGTTGAAAGTTTTCCACTTGTATCGCTAGCAACGGCATTAGACTTGTGTTTTTTTGTCCCAACGTGGTCTTTTACATCGCTAATTCCTCCGTGTCCGATCGAAAAATCTTGTCTGCACAAGGTGCAATTCGCGTAGTTTTCACCCTTTTTTTTTTTTTTTAATTAATATTAGATATATAACAACGGGCGGATGGATGCAGTTCTGATCAAACGTTACATCGGGTGGATGGCGGATGGTTGACGACTTTCTGCCGCGGTTGCGGATGAAATAAATTGCCTATCCGCGCATCTCTAATATATATATATATATATATATATATATATATATATATATATATATATATATATGTCTTAATAAGGTTATCCAAAAAATAGTGCTCGATACCGTAGTAGAGCGCAATATATGTATGTGTGGGAAAAAAATCACAAGACTATTTCATCTCTACAGGCCTGTTTCATGAGGGGTTCCCTCAATCATCAGGAGATTTTAATGGGAGCATTCACATACCATGGTTTATATAGGGCACAGAGTGGGTGGGTACAGGCTGGCGTAGGGGCGTGGTGATTGGCTCATGTGTTACCTAGGAGGTGTTTCCGTCTGTGGCGGCATGCTGATACTCAACAAGCGCAGCGAAATTGTATCAGCATGCCGCCACAGACGGAAACACCTCCTAGGTAACACATGAGCCAATCACCACGCCCCTACGCCAGCCTGTACCCACCCACTCTGTGCCCTATATAAACCATGGTATGTGAATGCTCCCATTAAAATCTCCTGATGATTGAGGGAACCCCTCATGAAACAGGCCTGTAGAGATGAAATAGTCTTGTGATTTTTTTCCCCACACATACATATATATATATACATATATATATACATATATATATATATATATATATATATATATATATATATATATATATATATATATATATATATATATATATATATATATATATATATATATATATATATATATATATATATATAAATATATAAATATAAAAAAAAGGAGTCATATTATTTTATTTTTTTTAAAATGTAAAATACTTCTTTGTGGTCTACATAACATGTAATGGTGGTTCTTTGCTCAAAATGTTGCATAGATGATGTTTTACAGATCATATTCAAGCCTTCTGTTAGAATAATCATGTATATATATATTATCACACAACTTTATGCTTAAGGGCCGTTGCTATAGTTATTATCTGTATTTTTGTATCTGTCTCTATCAGTGTTGTGTCCAGACTCGGCCTGCTGACTGCAAAGGCCGAACATCGGGTACCGGGACGCAGACAAAGCAGAAACGAGGCGATAGCACCAGCGTCAATACATTTGCATTTTTGTATAATCATATATTGTGTCTAAGTGGAGTTGTCGAGATTACCCCCCTTCCCTCAGCGACAGCTTCAGTGATGTAACAGGGATCTTCCAAATAAATAGAGGAAGCACGCGGGCAGGACTTTTAGAACGTAGTTTGGATCTGTAACTAGAATACAGCCCAAAACACGTGTCTCCTCATTGAGCCAAATTTAACTCTGTCTCTGCATGATTCCTTGCTTCTCGTCTGTTTAATAGATGTCATCAGTGTTTGAACCTGACAGTCGCTTCCGGATGCGCTGTTTTGTGGGCGGTCTTATTTACGTGGTTCACCTTCGGCAGCGTCTTCTCCCCGTCATCTTTGTTGTAGCGGTGTAGTGTGCAAGGACGGGCGTGGAAGAAGTGTCAAAAGATGGAGCTAACTGTTTTAATGACAATTACACTTTACTTCAATCAATAACGTAGCAGCATCTCCTCATCCGGAAACAACACCGGAAATGAGTCCTGTGAAAAACCGTCCGACTGAAACTCTCTAATAACTAAAGTTCCTTGTGTGAATAATGTAAAGTCACTACACCGGTATGTTTTAGTGCTTTCATGACGAGTTTACTGACAGATATAAGTAAGAACTTTACACTACTTTATATTAGAAATGCCAACAGCGGAGGATGAATGTCCCATAACAAGAAGATAGAGAAAAAGAAGAAGCTTATCGACTACGATGTCGACACAAACTACAAAGGCGGACGCGTGCAATTTTTCAAGATTTATGCAAATCCTAAATACAGATCAGCGGGTACCATAAGGTAAGAAAAGTTGCTTTTGCATAATATTGCAAAACAAAACGGCAGATAATATGTAATAGGGGTGTAACGGTACACAAAAATTTCGGTTTGGTACGTACCTCGGTTTAGAGGTCACGGTTCGGTTCATTTTCGGTACAGTAAGAAAACAACAAAATATAAATTTTTGGGATGTGGTCCTGATGGCTTCATCTGGCCAAGATCTTCAGCTCTCGCTGGATCGGTTCGCAGCCGAGTGTGAAGCGACTGGGATGGGAATCGGCACCTCCAAGTCCGAGTCCATGGTTCTCGCCCGGAAAAGGGTGGAGTGCCATCTCCGGGTTGGGGAGGAGATCTTGCCCCAAGTGGAGGAGTTCAAGTACCTCGGAGTCTTGTTCACGAGTGAGGGAAGAGTGGATCGTGAGATCGACAGGCGGATCGGTGCGGCGTCTTCAGTAATATCGATCCGTTGTGGTGAAGAAGGAGCTGAGCCGGAAGGCAAAGCTCTCGATTTACCGGTCAATCTACGTTCCCATCCTCACCTATGGTCATGAGCTTTGGGTCATGACCGAAAGGACAAGATCACGGGTACAAAAGAGTTTCCTCCGCCGAGTGGCGGGGCTCTCCCTTAGAGATAGGGTGAGAAGCTCTGTCATCCGGGAGGAGCTCAAAGTAAAGCCGCTGCTCCTCCACATCGAAAGGAGCCAGATGAGGTGGTTCGGGCATCTGGTCAGGATGCCACCCAAACACCTCCCTTGGGAGGTGTTTAGGGCACGTCGGACCAGTAGGAGGCCACGGGGAAGACCCAGGACACGTTGGGAAGACTATATATCCCGGCTGGCCTGGGAACGCCTCGGGATCCCCCGGGAGGAGCTGGACGAAGTGGCTGGGGAGAGGGAAGTCTGGGCTTCCCTGCTTAGGCTGCTGCCCCCGCGACCCGACCTCGGATAAGCGGAAGAAGATGGATGGATGGATGGGTTATTTACCAAATTTGCAAAATCTTCCACCAAAAATATTTTTCTTAGTGGAATATTTAATGTGAAGTAATCGGAACCTTGGATAGGTCAATAGTTCATAATAACATTGATTTTGATTCAATATTATGTTTTGAGCAATGACAGTTTGAAAGAAAAAAAACAGCTTTGTTTTATTAGTCAACATTGCAACTTTTTCTAAATTACATTTAAGCTTTAAGCTTTTTTATTTCACTTTTGTTATGTTTTTGTTTATTTTAATAGTATTTTTAGGATGTGCCGTGGGCACACTTTTGACAGCCCTGCTATAGATAATAAAAAATTAAATGTGATAAATCTATGGATAAAAAGCAGAGCCTAGCGACGCATGCGCGTTTATCATAACTCTCTCTCTCTCTCTGTCTCTGCCCCTCCCTCATTTGTTTTGTTTTTAACCCCTTCTTAACCCTGAACGTACATTGAAAATACATGCAACCCTAACTCAAAATGGCGGACATTTGAGGCATTTAAGAAACTCCGCCCTGACAGCTCCGCAAAAGGACATGTCCGGTGAAAAGAGGACGTATGGTCAGTCTATCGTAGCCCGTTAGCTGCTAGCATGCCGTGTTTTGTGCCTCCGTGTGCATTGTTTACACAACGTGCATTACGCTACTTAATATGTCCATGTAGAAACTCATTCGGTACCGAAACGGTTCGATACAAATACACGTACCGTTACACCCCTAACACACACCATAATAATACTCCTATGTTGAAGCATAGTACAATCCATCAATCAACTTATCCATCGTACTAAAACATTTTGATAGATTTTTGAGCGCCTTGTGTAATGTTCTATATTTTCAATGGAACATAAAAAATGTTGGCGTTGTTTACTTGAGTCATATTGCCATCATATCGCAGTGTACACTTATCTCTTATGTTTGACTGCCATTTACTGGTCACACTTATTACACCAGGTACTAAATAAAATAGCTTTGAGGTGGGTAAGCTTAACCAAACTCATTCTTTATATTAGTTTCATAAGGCGCACTGTGGAGTTTTGGGGGGGGAAAAAAAAAAGGATTTTAAGTGCGCCTTATAGTCCGGAAAATACAGTAACTTGTCTTGAGAAGGTACCTCGGCTCGGATCTGCCTCATGGAGTCGCGGTCCCTCAGGGTGGCTGTGTGAGGCGTCTTGTTCACCGTGTCAAAGTCGATGGTGATGCCGAACGCCACGCCGATCTCGTCCGTCCTGGCGTAGCGCCGCCCGATGGATCCCGAGGAGTCGTCCACTTTGTGAGAGACGCCGTTTTTGGTCATGGCTTCAGCTGCCAAGATGAGGAAGGTTCTCAGTAAAAACACGTCTCACTAAAAATGGCGCATAACTGGGACTTACACAGCTCCTTCACGAAAGGCACAAACTCCTGGTTTTGACTCAGCGGCAGGACGGAGCATTTGTACGGCGCGACAGTAGCAGGGAAGCTGAAGAACTGTCGAGGAGAAAAGATGGCGCTCATCGTGTCTTTGTCCTTTCAGTCGCCGCTGCGCACTCACCGTTCTTTGCTCGTCTCCGCCTCTGACTTGGAAGGTGTGCTCAAAGATGGTGTACATGATCCTGCCGATGCCGAACGAGGGCTCGATGACGTTGGGGACCACTTCCTCCACTGAGGAGCACAAAGGAATGTTCTTCAAGATGCCACTGAGGTTAGTGCTGGACAATTCAACGATCATGAAAATGTTATAATCGGAATAAAACTTGAGTACCGTATTTTCCGCACTATTAGCCACACCTAAAAACCACAAATTTACTCAAAAGCTGACAGTGCGGCTTATAACCCGGTGCGCTTTATATATGGATTAATATTAAGATTCGTTTTCATAGAGTTTCGGTCTCGCAACTACGGTAAACAGCCGCCATCTTTTTTCCCCGTAGAAGAGGAAGTGCTTCTTCTACGCAAGCAACCGCCAAGGTAAGCACCCGCCTCCATAGAACAGGAAGCGCTTCTTCTTCTACTGTAAGCAACCACCCGCCCGCGTAGAAGAAGAAGAAGCGCGCGGATATTACGTTTCATTTCCTTTGTGTGTTTACATCTGTAAAGACCACAAAATGGCTCCTACTAAGCGACAGGTTTCCAAGACGCAATCTCTCCATCCGCACACGGACTACTATTTCACAGCAACTGCCTAAAGACTTTCAAGAAAAGCTGGCTACTTTCCGTGCATATTGTAAAAACAAGATAGCTGAAAAAAAGATCCGGCCAGAGAACATTATCAACATGGACGAGGTTCCACTGACTTTTGATATTCCTGTGAACCGCACTGTGGATACAACGGGAGCACGTACGGTGAATATTCGCACCACAGGGAATGAGAAGTCATCCTTCACTGTGGTTCTAGCTTGCCATGCTAATGGCCAGAAACTTCCACCCATGGTGATATTCAAAAGGAAGACCTTGCCAAAAGAGACCTTTCCAGCCGGCGTCATCATAAAAGCTAACTCGAAAGGATGGATGGATGAAGAAAAGATGAGCGAGTGGTTAAGGTAAGTTTACGCGAAGAGGCCGGGTGGCTTTTTTCACGCAGCTCCGTCCATGTTGATATACGACTCCATGCGCGCCCACATCACGCTGGTTTTTAATATATTATTAAAGTTTGACTGACCTATCTGACTGTTTTTTTGACATTCCTTTAGCGCAGTTAGATGCGGCTTATAACACGGGGCGGCTTATAGGTGGACAAAGTTTTGAAATATGCCGTTCATTGAAGGCGCGGCTTATAACCCAGGGCGCCTTATGGTGCGGAAAATACGGTAGGTCACGCAACGTGCATGCAAATTCCTCAGCTTGTAACGGTGAAACAGATGAGCGAAAAGTAGACCACGTCTACTAGAAGTTTGGTAGGGTTGTCCCGATACCAATATTTTGGTACCGGTACCAAAATGTATTTCGGTACTTCGATACTTTTCTAAATAAAGGATACCACACAAAATTGTCATTATTGGCTTCATTTTTTTTTTTTAATCTTAGGGTACATTAAACATATGTTTATTACAATTTTGTCCTAAAAATAAAATAGTGAACATACTAGACAACTTTTCTTTTAGTAGCAAGTAAGCAAACAAAGGCTCCTAATTAGTCTGCTGTTGTATGCAGTAACATATTGTGTAATTTATCATTCTCTTATTTTGTCTACATTATGAAGGACAAACTGTAAAAATTGATTTTTAAAACCTCTTAAGGCCCAAGCTGTTTGTTTACATGCTTTTTTTTATTTCTCTTTGCTATTTGGGCTTATTGGACCCTAATTAGAATAAAAACTAAGAATCATCTTTTGATATGATGTACTTAGTCCATAAGTAACAAATGTGTACTTCATGTTTAGTGACATGCTAATTCTTATTTTTACACTTTTTGTTTTCCAAATTTCATTGTATGTTATACTCTTCTGACACCACCAGATGGCAGTATAACTGTCCACATAAGCGGCCATAAGACCCCAATTCAGTGGTGTACACAATTTTGGAATTAAGAGCGAAAAGGTGCTGTCCACGCATGTGGCCACTAAGCCTTTAGAGGTTTTTAATCTACTTGTTCATTTACTGTTAATATCTGCTTACTTTCTCTTTTAACATGTTCTTCTTGTACACTTTTGTTAACATTTAATAATCACTTATTTTTCAATTGTTTGGACGCATTACATTAGTTTTGGATGATACCACAAATTTGGGTATCGATCCGATATCAAGTAGTTGCAAGATCATACAATGGTCATAATTTAAGTCCTCATGTGTTCAGGGACGTATTTCCTGAGTTTATCAACATAATATAAATAAATAAAAAACTAAAAAAGATTTTGTGATGCTAAAAAATATTGACGTAATCATAGAAGTATGGACTAGATACGCTTCTGTACTTGGTATCATTACAGTGGATGTCAGGTGTAGATCCACCCATGGCGTTTGTTTACATTGTGACGCCAATGAGCTATTGTATCTTCCTACGGTGTGTAGTGAAGCATGTTTAGCTATTCCTCGTCCTGCAGGGATGATACCTGTAAGAAACTTACTTTGTCGCCATGGAGACGAGGATTAGTGATTTAGAAGTAGCTAAAACACTGCCGACTGCGGCTGGACGTTAGCAGCTAGCAAGCCATGTCTTAAAGCACCTCTTCCTGAGGGCGTTTCAGTGTTATAACTTCACCTTTATTGTTAGTTTTTAAGCCAAAACGCATCCACTCTCCCTTTTCTGTCTACACACTGTGTCTGCTTGTAAGTACTCCGTGTGTGTGCGCTGCACATTATGATGTGTAGTGATGTTTTCAAATCAAGTCTTGAACTATACAAAGTATTTAAATGGTTGGAATCTGCGCTTTTGCATGATATACTAGTTACTATGGCCATCTAATTAGTGACTATGGTCATTTAAGTCACAGCAGCTCAGACGAGGCACCAAGCAGTGTGGGTGGAGAGCGTTTCCACAGAGTGTTTCCAGAGCGGCCAGCCTGAAATGCGGGTGTCAGGGACAGACGCGGAAGGAGATTTTTTACAACAAATTTCTAAAGCTTAGTGATATATCAGATTTTAGGTGTTTTTTTTGTTTTTTTTACCCCTTCGCGTTCATATTTGGCTGTTTGTTGCATTTTTGTTGCTCTTCGCTTGATTGTAAAATATGTCGATCGAGGGGGGGGACGTTCATATGTTGTCAATATTCAGTGTTTTATCATTCATAGTTAATATTGTGAATCCCACATTCTTTATTTTCCATGTACATTCTGGGGGTCTCATTCAGTAAAAAAAATTTAAAATTCCATTCCGTTTTTTAAGGCGGTCTGTCATAACATTTTTAGCATTCAATCAGACATTGTGAGGTTTTGTATTAGTGTTCCTAAAAATCAGATATACCGGCCCCCAGACATTTTTTTCTCTAAATTTGGCCCCCCCGAGTCAAAATAATTGCCCAGGCCTGGTCTATGGTCTCACTCAACTCCCCAACTGACCCATCATCTACATTTATTCATGTTATCAAATTAATGAATAAGGCTGTGAATACCAATAGAAAATAATGGTGATTATTAGAGATGTCCGATAATGGCTTTTTGGCCGATATCCGATATTCTGATATTGTCCAACTCTTAATTACAGATTCCGATATCAACCGATACCGATATATACAGTCGTGGAATTAACACGTTATTATGCCTAATTTTGTTGTGATGCCCCACTGGATGCATTAAACAATGTAACAAGGTTTTCCAAAATAAATCAACTCAAGTTACGGAAAAAAATGCCAACATGGCACTGCCATATTTATTATTGAAGTCACAAAGTGCATTATTTTTTTTAACATGCCTCAAAACAGCAGCTTGGAATTTGGGACATGCTCTCCCTGAGAGAGCATGAGGAGGTTGAGGTGGGCAAGGTTGGGAGGGCGGGAGGGTGTATATTGTAGCGTCCCGGAAGAGTTAGTGCTGCAAGGGGTTCTGGGTATTTGTTCTATTGTGTTACGGTGTGGATGTTCTCCCGAAATGTGTTTGTCATTCTTGTTTGGTGTGGGTTCACAGTGTGGCGCATATTTGTAACAGTGTTAAAGTTGTTTATACGGCCACCGTCAGTGTGACCTGTATGGCTGTTGACCAAGTATGCGTGGCATTCACTTGTGTGTGTGAAAAGCCGCAAATATTATGTGACTGGGCCGGCACGCAAAGGCAGTGCCTTTAAGGTTTATCGGCGCTCTGTACTTCTCCCTACGTCCGTGTACACAGCGGCATTTTAAAAAGTCGTAAATTTTACTTTTTGAAACAGATACCGATAATTTTGAAACAGATACCGATAATTTCCGATATTACATTTTAAAGCATTTATCGGCCGATATTATCGGACATCCCTAGTGATTATTAATTTCCCCATCATCGTCCATACCTGCCAACTTTTGAAATCAGAAAAACCTAGTAGCCAGGGTCCAGGGGCCGCAGGCCCCGGTAGGTCCAGGACAAAGTCGACGCAAAATGATTATTAGCATTCAGACAGGTTAAAATGTTGCTAAAACCATCACTTTTCTATCAGTCACAGTGACTTTTCAAAAACAAAAATATTACAGCAAAATACTGCAGCATTATCAGCAGCAAAGCAAACCAAATTCTGCCAAAGAATTTCGTTTGAGTCTATTTCTTCCGCGAGTATTTTGTAAATGTTTTCGCCTGTGGAAGCCGTATTGCATTCCCTCAAAGACAGAAGTACTGACAATACTTTTCCAATGTCGTCATCGAAATATCGAACACATCGTCATAATCGGTGCTGCCGTCAGTCGACATGCTAAATGGTTCAGTCTTCATGACATCGGCGATACTTTTTGAGGATTCTGTTCCAAGACACTGAATAACGTTTGATGTTTTGGTTCGACCACATCCATATTTTTTGGCGATTTTCGAGTCGGGAAACATTTTCCGAAATAACTGTCCCATGTGATCAGCCAGTGCGATTGGAAGTCCATGCTCAATTATTGCCTCCGTAAATAAAACTTCGGCATTTATCACATCCAAAGAATCTGTTTGGGCGACGAAAAACGTTGAAAGTTTTCCACTTGTATCGCTAGCAACGGCATTAGACTTGTGTTTTTTTTGTCCCAACGTGGTCTTTTACATCGCTAATTCCTCCGTGTCCGATCGAAAAATCTTGTCCGCACAAGGTGCAATTCGCGTAGTTTTGACCCTTTTTGGAACGGATAATTATTCCCGGATAGGCTTTTGAATATTCTTCACGGAATGACTGCAGTTTTCTTTTCGGTTTAAGACTCGTTTGCGATTTTTCTCCGGCTGATTCCATGATCGTTCGCTCGTTTGGAAACAATGGCCTCGTGCTTGGCAGCGGTGCTATAAATAGCCTCGCACATGGCATTCGGAATGGCTCGATAGGAAGTTACGGGAAGCAGTGTCGATTGTCATTGTTGTTACGAGATTTCGTGAATAAAACTTTTTTTAAAAATGGTTTTTTTAATGAATGAAAAACCGTATTTTTTATCACTGCAACCGTAACCCGGAATAGGTTGATGAAAACCGTACTAATTACTGGAAAACCGGAGTAGTTGGCAGGTATGATCGTCCAACACTAACTGAGGCGCAAGCTCACCGTGCAACGTCTTCTGGAACCTCTTGACGCTGACCATGTCTTTCGTGAGCTTGAAGGTCTTCCCCTTAGTCTCAATGGTGAACTCTCTGGAGTGAAGAGAGAAAGTGAGCGACAGAACAAGTCGGGACTTGACCTCGGCCCTGGGTCCTCACCCGGTCTGGTTGAGGAGCTGCTCATGTTCTGTGACGAGGCACTCGTCACAGGCGGCGAGATACTCCACGGCGAACTTGGCATCCTTTTTGTACGCCTTCCCAATGGCTCCTTTGTTGGCCTCAAACTGGACCACGTTGACCACTTTGTGGGCGCGCATTAAGGACTGCAACTACCGCTCGTGTGGTCTACGGTCACCTGCTGCCCGCTTCATGTCTTTCAAGGATATGGGTTCTTTTAGCGGCTTCTCTGCGACCAGGGGCACCTTGGTGGCCTGGGCGTGGCACTTCAGGTCGAAGCAGGAGCGGTCGGCGCAGCCCACAATCTCAATCCAACCCTGAGGGACACAAAGAGCGTGAGGACAGGCGGACGTCAAGGCGGACCAGGCGAGGCGGGGACACGCACGTAGGAAGTTTTGGTTTCAGCGTCCCAGCAGTCGCAGGCGTAGTGAGCCATCTCGTTGTCCATGTGCTGACGGAAACGCAGCTTGTCTTTGGCGACGCCCACTTTGGTGAGATAAAGGTGGATCCTCCCGATGAAGTAACCCAGGACGGAGTTGTTGATCACACCCTGAACAAAGAGGTATTAGTGCAGTAGTGTCACCTGGTGGGCAGGTAGGTGAATGACAGCTTGCTACCTGCTCCACAGCATCTCCCAGCCTCATGACATGCGCAGACTGGCCGCTGGTCTGAGCCTTGGAGGAGTACAACAGGATCTGCAGGTCGGCCACGTTGGAGAACTTGGGATGGACTTTCTCGTTGGGGTCCACAAAGTGCTCGATCTCCGCCATGGTGAACTCTCTGTGGAGGGGACACTTTAGTACCTGACCAACAGAAGCAGGGATGTCACACTTGTTTTGATTCAGGGCCACATCGCAATTAAGGCTACCACTTCAAATGATGTGACGGACCAGGTTAAATGAATGGTGTGACGGACCACATGGAAAGATATGGTGGGCCACATTAAATGACGTAGCAGACCACATGGAGGGTCACATCAGATGAAGAGCCATATTAAATGACACGAACGACCACATTGAATGATGTGACGGACCACATGGAAAGATATGGTGGGCCACGTTAAATGACGTGACGGACCCCTTTAAATAACGTGACGGGCCACAATGAATGACATAAAAGACCACATTAAATGACATGCCACGATAAATGACGTGACACAATAAATGATGTGACGGACCCCTTTAAATAACGTGACGGACCATGTTGGATGACGTGATGGGCCACGTTAAATGACGTAGCAGACCTCCGCCGCTCCCAGTCTGTGGAACGCTCTCCCTGACCACCTGAGGGCACCACAGACTGTGGATGCTTTTTTTTAGATATATGCATACTAGTTTTAGCTATTTGGCGGTTGTAGTTTTTATTTGTATTTATTTTTTATTATCTTTTTTTTATACACTAGCACTTTGAGGTTGTTTACTCAATGTAAAGTGCTTTTTACAAACTGTGTTGGCCCTGCGATGAGGTGGCGACTTGTCCAGGGTGTACCCCGCCTTCCGCCCGATTGTAGCTGAGATAGGCTCCAGCGCCCCCCGCGACCCCAATGGGAATAAGCGGTAGAAAATGGATGGATGGATTATTATTATTACATGGAGGGTCACATCAAATGATGAGCCATATTAAATGACACGAACGACCACATTAAATGACGCGAAGGGCCAAATTAAATGATGTGACGGACCACATGGAAAGATATGGTGGGCCACATTAAATGATGTGACGGACCTCTTTAAATAACGTAACGGACCATGTTGGATGACGTGACGGGCCACAATGAATGACATATAAGACCACATTAAATGACATGGCACGATAAAATGACGTGACACAATAAATGATGTGACGGACCCCTTTAAATAACGTGACGGACCATGTTGGATGACGTGATGGGCCACAATGAATGACGTGACACAATAAATGACGTGACAGATCACATTAAATGACGTAGCAGACCTCCGCCGCTCCCAGTCTGTGGAACGCTCTCCCTGACCACCTGAGGGCACCACAGACTGTGGATGCTTTTTTTAGATACATGCATACTAGTTTTAGCTATTTGGCTGTTCTAGTTTTTATTTGTATTTATTTTTTATTATCTTTTTTTTTTTTAATACACTAGCACTTTGAGGTTGTTTACTCAATGTAAAGTGCTTTTTACAAATAAAATCTATTCTTATTATTATTACATGGAGGGTCACATCAAATGACACGAACGACCACATTAAATGATGTGACGGACCCCATGGAAAGATATGGTGGGCCACGTTAAATGACGTGACGAACCTCTTTAAAAAACGTGCCGGACCATGTTGGATGACGTGACGGGCCACAATGAATGACATATAAGACCACATTAAATGACATGCCACGATAAATGACGCGACACAATAAATGATGTGACAGACCCCTTTAAATAACGTGACGGACCATGTTTTCATGAGTTTTTGTGTAAAAGTAGACAGTTTTATGTCGTCCACAGCTCCTTTACCACATGGGGTCCCCCAGGGCTCAATCCTTGCCCCAATTTTATTTGCGCTTTACCTTCTCCCCCTTGGTTCTATTTTTAAGAAGTACAGTATTGCATTTCATTTTTATGCCGATGATTGCCAGATTTATTTTCCCATGGCACAAAATAACACGGTTCAAAGTCTTATTGACTGCCTGCACGACATCAAAGTCTGGCTTTCAGCTAATTTCCTGAGCCTAAATGAAGACAAGACAGAAGTTATGTTGTTCGGTCCAAGTCGCTCTCCCTCCCCCAACGTTGACCTCGGCACTCTGACCCCGTATCTCAGCGACTCTGTCACAAACCTGGGGGTAAAGTTTGACTCAGATTTTAAATTCGAAAAACAAATCAGCAGCGTCGTTCAAAAAAGCTTTTATCAATTACGCCAAATAGCGAAAGTGAAACCGCTTCTATCAAGACATGATCTTGAGAAATTAATCCACGCTTTTATCTCGACTCGTCTTGATTACTGTAATGCCCTGTATGTAGGCATTAGCCAGGCCTCCCTCGCCCGCCTGCAGCTCGTGCAGAACTCTGCTGCTCGTCTGCTAACACAGACCCGCAGACGTGAGCACATCACCCCTATTTTAGCGTCCCTTCACTGGCTCCCTGTGCGTTACCGAATACATTTTAAACTCCTTTTATTTGTTTTTAAATGTCTAAACAACCTCGCGCCAACCTATCTCTACGACCTCCTTCAGCCTTACTGCCCCACCCGATCCTTAAGATCAGCCGATCAGCTGCTGTTGACGGTCCCTGACACAAGGCTGAAGCTTAGAGGTGACAGAGCTTTCGCCGTTGCTGCTCCCAAGCTCTGGAACGACCTACCTCTGAGTGTTAGACAAGCCTCCTCTCTTCCTGTTTTTAAATCTCTCTTAAAAACATACTTTTATTCCATGGCTTTTAACACTGAGTGATATCCATCCTGCAATGGCGCCCCATAATACACCTGCTGTGATCCTGTTTTTATGTTTTTATTAATTCTATTTTAATTATTTATTTTTTATCATGTTCTGTTTGTGTTGTGTTGTGTTTGCTCGGTACTCGTTTTATCTTTTAACCTGCTCATTGTACAGCACTTTGGCTACCCCTGTGGTAAATTTTAAATGTGCTTTATAAATAAAGTTGATTTGATTTGATTTGATTGATGTTGGATGACGTGACGGGCCACAATGAATGACATATAAGACCACATTAAATGACATGACACGACACAATAAATGATGTGACGGACCCCTTTAAATAACGTGACGGACCATGTTGGATGACGTGACGGGCCACAATGAATGACATATAAGACCACATTAAATGACATGACGCGACACAATAAATGATGTGACAGACCCCTTTAAATAACGTGACGGACCATGTTGGATGACGTGACGGGCCACAATGAATGACATATAAGACCACATTAAATGACATGCCACGATAAATGACGCGACACAATAAATGATGTGACAGACCCCTTTAAATAATGTGACGGACCATGTTGGATGACGTGACGGGCCACAATGAATGACATATAAGACCACATTAAATGACATGACACGACACAATAAATGATGTGACGGACCCCTTTAAATAACGTGACGGACCATGTTGGATGACGTGACGGGCCACAATGAATGACATATAAGACCACATTAAATGACATGACGCGACACAATAAATGATGTGACAGACCCCTTTAAATAACGTGACGGACCATGTTGGATGACGTGACGGGCCACAATGAATGACATATAAGACCACATTAAATGACATGACACGACACAATAAATGATGTGACGGACCCCTTTAAATAACGTGACGGGCCACAATGAATGACATATAAGACCACATTAAATGACATGACACGACACAATAAATGATGTGACGGACCCCTTTAAATAACGTGACGGACCATGTTGGATGACGTGACGGGCCACAATGAATGACGTGACACAATAAATGACGTGACGGACCACATTAAATGACACGAAGGGCCACATTAAATGACGTAGCAGACCTCCGCCGCTCCAGTCTGTGGAACGCTCTCCCTGACCACCTGAGGGCACCACAGATATATGCATACTACTTTTAGCTATTTGGCTGTTCTAGTTTTTATTTGTATTTATTTTTTATTATCTT
Source organism: Nerophis lumbriciformis (assembly GCF_033978685.3). Lineage (NCBI taxonomy): Eukaryota > Metazoa > Chordata > Actinopteri > Syngnathiformes > Syngnathidae > Nerophis > Nerophis lumbriciformis. The sequence continues at coordinate 49,996,063 of NC_084554.2, forward strand.
TTTTTTTTTTTTTAATACACTAGCACTTTGAGGTTATTTACTCAATGTAAAGTGCTTTTTACAAATAAAATCTATTATTATTATTATTACATGGAGGGTCACATCAAATGACACGAACGACCACATTAAATGATGTGACGGACCACATGGAAAGATATGGTGGGCCACATTAAATGACGTGACAGACCTCTTTAAATAACGTGACGGACCATGTTGGATGACGTGACGGGCCACAATGAATGACGTGACACAATAAATGACGTGACGGACCACATTAAATGACATGACACGACACAATAAATGATGTGACGGACCCCTTTAAATAACGTGACGGACCATGTTGGATGACGTGACGGGCCACAATGAATGACATATAAGACCACATTAAATGACATGACACGACACAATAAATGATGTGACGGACCCCTTTAAATAACGTGACGGACCATGTTGGATGACGTGACGGGCCACAATGAATGACGTGACACAATAAATGACGTGACGGACCACATTAAATGACACGAAGGGCCACATTAAATGACGTAGCAGACCTCCGCCGCTCCAGTCTGTGGAACGCTCTCCCTGACCACCTGAGGGCACCACAGATATGTGCATACTACTTTTATAGCTATTTGGCTGTTCTAGTTTTTATCTGTATTTATTTTTTATTATCTTTTTTTTTTTTTTTTTTAAATACACTAGCATTTTGAGGTTGTTTACTCAATGTAAAGTACTTTCTACAAATAAAATCTATTATTATTATTATTATTATTACATGGAGGGTCACATCAAATGACACGAACGACCACATTAAATGACGTGACGGACCACATGGAAAGATATGGTGGGCCACATTAAATGATGTGACGACCCCTTTAAATAACGTGACGGACCACGTTGGATGACGTGACGGGTCACAATGAATGACATAAAAGACCACTTTAAATGACATGCCGGGCCACAATAAATGACGTGACACAAATGATGTGACATTAAATGATGTGACACATTGAATGACGTGACGGACCACATGGAAAGATATGGTGGGCCACATTAAATGATGTGACAGACCCCTTTAAATAACGTGACGGACCATGTTGGATGACGTGACGGGCCACAATGAATGACATAAAAGACCACATTAAATGACATGCTGGGCCAAAATAAATGACGTGACACAATAAATGACATGACACATTAAATGACGTGACACATTAAATGATGTGACACATTAAATTATGTGACAGACCACATTAAATGACACAAAGGGCCCCATTGAATGACGTGTGCCTTAAAAGGACTTCTTCCTGCACTCACCTCACGCGGATGAGTCCAGAACGAGGCGAGATCTCGTTCCTGAAGGAGTTTCCTATCTGAGCAGCAGCGAAGGGGAGTTTTCCCTGGTTGAACTCCAGCAGGCGCTTGAAGTTGAGGAAGATTCCCTGAGCGGTTTCAGGCCTCAGATAGCTGGACGTGAACATGGGAATTAGCGCGGCACTCAAACACTCGGTGGGCTTTTTGTCGCCGCCCGTTTACCCTGGCATGTTCCCTCCTGGCCCGATGGACGTCTGGAACATGAGGTTGAAGGATATGGGAGGCGTCAGGTCATTTCCTGTGACGGGCGACTTGACCACGTACTTGACAAAGAGGTCGGTCAGCTCCTGCTGGGTGAAGTTGTCCATCTGCCAGGAGAAGGAGGGCAAAAGGTCATCACCTGGTGCAAAGGTTAACCCGGGGGTCAGCAACCCGTGGCTCTTTAGCGTCGCCCTACTGGCTCCCTGGACCTCTTTCAAAAAATGGGTAAAAATGGAAAAAGATGAAGAAAAAAATATATTTTCTGTAGGAGACACCAACCTTCCTAATTGTTAGAAATCCCACTGTTTATGTTATACAGGTAAAAGCCAGTAAATTAGAATATTTTGAAAAACTTGATTTATTTCAGTAATTGCATTCAAAAGGTGTAACTTGTACATTATATTTATTCATTGCACACAGACTGATGCATTCAAATGTTTATTTCATTTAATTTTGATGATTTGAAGTGGCAACAAATGAAAATCCAAAATTCCGTGTGTCACAAAATTAGAATATTACTTAAGGCTAATACAAAAAAGGGATTTTTAGAAATGTTGGCCAACTGAAAAGTATGAAAATTAAAAATATGAGCATGTACAATACTCAATACTTGGTTGGAGCTCCTTTTGCCTCAATTACTGCGTTAATGCGGCGTGGCATGGAGTCGATGAGTTTCTGGCACTGCTCAGGTGTTATGAGAGCCCAGGTTGCTCTGATAGTGGCCTTCATTTCTTCTGCGTTTTTGGGTCTGGCATTCTGCATCTTCCTTTTCACAATACCCCACAGATTTTCTATGGGGCTAAGGTCAGGGGAGTTGGCGGGCCAATTTAGAACAGAAATACCATGGTCCGTAAACCAGGCACGGGTAGATTTTGCGCTGTGTGCAGGCGCCAAGTCCTGTTGGAACTTGAAATCTCCATCTCCATAGAGCAGGTCAGCAGCAGGAAGCATGAAGTGCTCTAAAACTTGCTGGTAGACGGCTGCGTTGACCCTGGATCTCAGGAAGCAGAGTGGACCGACACCAGCAGATAACATGGCACCCCAAACCATCACTGATGGTGGAAACTTTACACTAGACTTCAGGCAACGTGGATCCTGTGCCTCTCCTGTCTTCCTCCAGACTCTGGGACCTCGATTTCCAAAGGAAATGCAAAATTTGCATGGTTGGGTGATGGTTTGGGGTGCCATGTCATCTGCTGGTGTCGGTCCACTCTGTTTCCTGAGATCCAGGGTCAACGCAGCCGTCTACCAGCAAGTTTTAGAGCACTTCATGCTTCCTGCTGCTGACCTGCTCTATGGAGATGGAGATTTCAAGTTCCAGCGCAAAATCTACCCGTGCCTGGTTTACGGACCATGGTATTTCTGTTCTAAATTGGCCCGCCAACTCCCCTGACCTTAGCCCCATAGAAAATCTGTGGGGTATTGTGAAAAGGAAGATGCAGAATGCCAGACCCAAAAACGCAGAAGAAATGAAGGCCACTATCAGAGCAACCTGGGCTCTCATAACACCTGAGCAGTGCCAGAAACTCATCGACTCCATGCCACGCCGCATTAACGCAGTAATTGAGGCAAAAGGAGCTCCAACCAAGTATTGAGTATTGTACATGCTCATATTTTTCATTTTCATACTTTTCAGTTGGCCAACATTTCTAAAAATCCCTTTTTTGTATTAGCCTTAAGTAATATTCTAATTTTGTGACACACGGAATTTTGGATTTTCATTTGTTGCCACTTCAAATCATCAAAATTAAATGAAATAAACATTTGAATGCATCAGTCTGTGTGCAATGAATAAATATAATGTACAAGTTACACCTTTTGAATGCAATTACTGAAATAAATCAAGTTTTTCAAAATATTCTAATTTACTGGCTTTTACCTGTACATGCTTCACTGATTATTTGGCAGGCATCGTTTTAATGTAGACATGCAAGCCTTGAAAGAACATTTTGAAAATCAAGACTACATTTCCTGCAAATGAGTGCATTTCTACCCTATATTTTAACTTTAGATTTATTCTCATATCAAACTCTTTTGGCTGTCTTTTTGACACTTACATCCGGCGCCCCCCTCCACACCCTGGATTATAAATAATGTAAATAATTCAATGTGATTATCTTGTGTGATGACTGTATTATGATGATAGTATATATCTGATAGTATATATCTGTATCATGAATCAATTGAAGTGGACCCCGTCTTAAACAAGTTGAAAAACTTATTGGGGTGTTACCATTTAGTGGTCAATTGTACGGAATATGTACTTCACTGTGCAACCTACTAATAAAAGTCTCAATCAAGCAATCAAAACACATAGAATCATCATACTGCTGTGATTATATGCATCAAGTGTTCATTCAAGGCTAAGGCAAAATATCGAGATATATATTGTGTATCGCAATATGGCCTTAAAATATCGCAATATTAAAAAAAGGCCATATCGCCCAGCCCTAGTTCAATGATGCCATTTCTGTTTGTCATGTATAATTTTGTCTATTTTGTGTTTATCCTTGAATAAACAGGTCAGTTTCTTGTTACCAACCATTGTGTATTATTCAAACTCCCCTAATTCAGCTGGCTAGTTGTTATCAAGAGTACTAAAACCCTTTTCCACATGATTCTGACAACTAAGTAGGCTAAATAACTTTAAACTTTAATACATGCTCGGATAGGCCAGTATCGGTATTGGTCAGTATCGGTATCGGATCGGAAATGCAAAAACAATATCGGTATCGGATCGGAAGTGCAAAAACCTGGATCGGGACATCCCTAACTTGGACACACACATCTAAACCTTTGGCGATTATAAGCCAGTAATTTCTAGGAGTTATCTCATCCTGTGAGAAGCCTCCGTTATTATAATTTTTTCCAATGTTGTAAAAATGTGTAAAATAAAAAAATTTCTGGCAACAAAGATTTGCGTCAGCCTTTGATAGTAGGCTAATACAGACACTTACCTCATACGTTGCCTCCATTATAACACTTATACAAGGCTTTTAATTTTTTGCGGCTCCGGACAGATTTTTTTGGTCCAATATGGCTCTTTCAACATTTTGGGTCGTCGACCCCTGGGTTAACCCCTTAATGGCTGCAGTACCTGCGTGATGACGTCCTCCATCTCAGCCTTCTTCTCCGCGCTGCACTTCTTATCCGACATCAGCTTCTGCAGATGTGCTGCAGGAGGAACCGACACATTTGTCTCCCCTTCACACCCACAACTCTTCCCACGCGACGCCACGTCTGCTGCAATGACCTTACCTTTGAGCAGATGGTCGGCCCTGAAGCACTCTCCGTTCTTTACGTCTTTCACCATGTAGTCGGCAAACTTGTCCACGTGACCCGATGTCCTGCAGACAAGTAAGGACACGTCTTGATGGGACCTTTACTCCACATGACCACTCTTGCTGTATCTGCAACCGGGCTATGGAAGACTGCAAGAGCGGCAGCGTCCATGCATCAAATCGCAGAGTCAATGTGCGCCCGTCATTCGAAACCCACACATCAGCACTTTGAGCAGACTGCAGGAACCACCGGGCCCTAGGAAGACAAATGTGGACGTTCGGCTCACTTGAGGACCGGCTCCGGGGTCAGCATGGTGCAGTCGATCTCCAGGATCTGCTCCTCCTGGATGAAGTGCTGCCTCCAGGCTTGCAGGATGTTGTTCTTCAGGGCGCAGCCCACGGGGCCGAAGTCGTACAGGCCGCTCACCCCTGAGGAGCATGACTGCATGGTAACAGAGCGCTTGAAAGCAACGTGCGCGCTGGTCAATGAGCTCGGCTAAACCCACTCATCCCTCATCGGCACACTTCCATCTTACCGCCGTAGATGGCGAAAGCCTGGTCGTAAAAGAACCGTCTCTTGAGGGTGTCTTCCATCTTGGTTCTGTCGACAATGTCGTCTTTGGGTTGCAAGGACAGCTCCTACAAAAGCAAGTTTGTCTTAACGAGGGTTGTTTGGTATACCGGTACTGATATAGTATTGTGGTACTAATGAATCAAAAACTGTAATATACTCAAAATATACTGTTTATAAAGCACCCAGTCACGTCATGACATTGCTGGTTTTGCGAGCAGAGGAGCATGTTCGGCAGCGCACACACACACGGAGTACTTACAACCAGAGTGTGTAGACCAGGGGTTGGCAACCCGCGGCTCCGGAGCTCTTTGATCACTCTGATGCGGCTCAGCTGCATACTTGCCGACCCCCCCGATTTTCCCGGGAGACTTCCGGATTTCAGTGCCTCTCGCAGGGATTAATATTCTCCGATTTTCACCCTTACAATAATAATAAGGGCGTGCCATGATGGTACAGCATTTAGCGCCCTCTACAATCTGTATAAACAGCGTGCCAGTCCAGCCTCTTGTTATATGCATCTTCTACTTGCACACGCAAGTGACAGCAAGGCATACTTGGTCAACAGCCACACAGGTCACACTGACGGTGGCCATAAAAAACAACTTTAAACACTCTTACTAATAATGCGCAACACTTTGAACCAAAACCAAACAAGAATAACAAACACATTTCAGGAAAACATCTGTTTTGGCACTAATGTGACGCCATACATCTGCACCTTAACACTACATAAACACAACAGAACAAATACCCAGAATCCCATGCAGCCCTGACTCTTCCGGGCTACATTATAGACCCCTGCTACCACCAACCCCCCGTGCGTCGGTTGAGGTGGGCAGGGTTTGGTAGCGGGGGTGTATAATGTAGCCCGGAAGAGTCAGGGCTGCATGGGATTCTGGGTATTTGTTCTGTTGTGTTACGGTGCAGATGTTCTCCCGAAATGTGTTTGTCATTCTTGTTTGGTGTGGGTTCACAATGTGGCGCATTATTAGTAAGAGTGTTAAAGTTTTTTATACCGCCACCGTCAGTGTAACCTGTGTGGTTGTTGACCAAGTATGCCTTGCTGTCACTTACGTGAGCAAGCAGAAGCCCCATACAACGTGTGGCTGAGTTGTAGTGGGCGCTCAATGCTGTACCATCACGGTAGTTGCCTTGAAATTCGTAGTCTGCCGGAAAAATCGGGAGGGTTGACAAGTATGACGTTGTCAAGCGCCGTTCATATAAAATCCGCGGGCCGCACTAACATTAAATTTTCATATTAAGGTGTTGGCCGCGTGTCTGACACCCTTGGTTTATACATAGCACAAAGCAAGAAAAAAAACTTTGTATGCAATGTTATTTCATTTTAAATTTCAAAAGATTTTTGTGGCTCCCATTGTTTTCTTTAATTTGTGAAACTGGTCAAAATGGCTCTTTGACTGGTAAAGGTTGCCGACCCCTGGTGTAGACAGAAAAGGGAGAACGGACGCATTTTGGACAAAAAAAGTAAAGATAAATGTGAAGTTACAACACTGAAATGCCCTCAGGAAGAGGTGCTTTAAAATATGGCTATCTAACTAGCGGCGAACGTCCATCCGCAGTCGGCAGTGTTTTAGCTACCGTATTTTTCGGAGTATAAGTCGCACCGGCCGAAAATGCATAATAAAGAAGGAAAAAAACATATAAGTCGCACTGGAGTATAAGTCGCATTTTTTGGGGAAATTTATTTGATAAAAACCGACAGCAAGAATAGACATTTGAAAGGCAATTTAAAATAAATAAAGAATAGTGAACAACAGGCTGAATAAGTGTACGTTATATGAGGCATAAATAACCAACTGAGAACGTGCCTGGTATGTTAACTTAGCATATTATGGTAAGAGTCATTCAAATAACTATAACATACAGAACATGCTATACGTTTACCAAACAATCTGTCACTCCTAATCGCTAAATCCCATGAAATCTTATACGTCTAGTCTCTTACGTGAATGAGATCAATAATATTATTTGATATTTTACGCTAATGTGTTAATAATTTCACACACAAGTCGCTCCTGAGTATAAGTCGCACCCCCGGCCAAACTATGAAAAAAACTGCGACTTATAGTCCGAAAAATACCCATTTTCTCATCCATTTTCTACCGCTTATTCCCTTTGGGGTCGCGGGGGGCGCTGGAGCCTATCTCAGCTACAATCGGGCGGAAGGCGGGGTACACCCTGGACAAGTCGCCACCTCATCGCAGGGCCAACACAGATAGACAGACAACATTCACACTCACATCCACACACTAGGGCCAATTTAGTGTTGCCAATCAACTTATCCCCAGGTGCATGTCATGTGAAAAATACCGTACTTCAAAATCACTAATGCTCGCCTCCATGGCGACAAATAAAGTATGTTCCTTACAAGTATCATTATCACTGCAGGACGAGGAATAGCTAAACATGCTTCACTACACTTTGAATTACTTGTAATTGTTTTTAAATCCCTAAATGGTCTGGCCCCACAATACCTGACCGAGCTTCTGCACCATCATACCTCGTCTAGAGCCCTAAGGTCAGCTGACCAACGGCTGTTGGCGGTCCCCAGATCCAGGCTAAAGACCAGAGGGGACAGAGCCTTTTCCGTTGCCGCCCCTAAGCTCTGGAACAGCCTTCCCCTCCACAATAGGTCAGCCCAGAGCCTGGGGGTCTTCAAAACCCATCTTAAGACCTACCTCTTCTCGCTGGCCTTTGACCTGAACTGAGTCCGCCCACTAGGCCACCATTTCTAGTCCCCCCCCCATACCCCTTCGCTTTAGTTTTATTTTTCAATTTGTTGCACTTTTATTATTATTATTTTGCTAATTTTTACTTTTTATTCGACCCCTTTTACCGTATTGCATTTGCACTATCTTGTTCAGCTCATTCATTGTTTATGTTCTTTGTTTGTTTTTTGTTTTGTTTTTTGCTCTATGCTTTTTTAACCTGTAAAGCACTTTGGTTCAATTTAAAAGTTGTTGTAAACGTGCTATATAAATAAAGTTGACTTGACTACACACCGTAGGAGGATACAATAGCTGACCACTAACAGCAAGCAAGCACCCCTGAATTTAAACAAATGCCAGAGGTGGATCTACACTTAACATCCACTGTGATGATACCAAGTACAATAGTGCATCTAGTCCAGGGGTCGGCAACCCGCGGCTCCGGAGCCGCATGCGGCTCTTTGATCACTCTGATGCGGCTCAGCAGCTTACTTGCTGAACCCCCCAATTTTCCCGTGAGACTTCCGGATTTCAGTGCCACTCGCAGAAAACTCCCGGGATTAATATTCACCGATTTTCACCCTTATGGCTCTAATAAGGGTGTGCCATGATGGTACAACATTTGGCGCCCTCTACAATCTGTATTAACAGCGTGCCAGCCCATCACTTGTTATGCAATATACATTTACTACTTGCACACGTACGTGACAGCAAGGCATACTTAGTCAACAGCCACACAGGTTACACTGACGGTGGTCATATAAAACAACTTTAACACTCTTACTAATAATGCGCCACACTTTGAACCAAAACCAAACAAGAATGACAAACACATTTCGGCAGAACATCTGCACCTTAACACAACATAAACACAACAGAACAAACACCCAGAATCCCATGCAGCCCTGACTCTTCCGGGCTACATTATACACCCCTGCTACCACCAAACCCCGCCCCCACCCCAACCCTGCTCCCTCACACATCAACCCCCCTCTGTGCGTCGGTTGAGGTAGGCGGGGTTTGGTGGGGGGGGGGTGTACAATGTATCCCGGAAGAGTTAGGGCTGCATGGGATTCTGGGTATTTGTCCTGTTGTGTTTATGTTGTGTTACGGTGCAGATGTTCTCCCGAAATGTGTTTGTCATTCTTGTTTGGTGTGGGTTCACAGTGTGGCGCATTATTAGTAAGAGTGTTAAAGTTGTTTTATATGACCACCGTCAGTGTAACCTGTGTGGTTGTTGACCAAGTATGCCTTGCTGTCATCTACGTGATCAAGCGGAAGCCCCATACAACGTGTGGCTGATCAGGCACGCTGGCTGTAGTGGGTGCTAAATGCTGTACCATCACGGCACGCATGACGCTGACAAGCGCCGTTCATTTAAAACCCGCGTGCCGCACCAGCTTTCAAATTCCACAGAAAGGTGTGGGCAGCGTGTCTGAGACACCTGGTTTATACATAGCACAAAACAAAACAAAAAAAATTGTATGCAGTGTTATTTCATTTAAAATTGCAAAAAAAATTTGCGGCTCCCATTGTTTTCTATAATTTGTGAAACTGGTCAAAATGGCTCTTTGACTGGTAAAGGTTGCCGCCCCCTGATCTAGTCAATACTACTATGATTGCATCGATATTTTGTTTTTTTAATCGTCAAAAACTTTTTTCCTATTTTTAAAATTCATTATTTGTTTCTAAACTCAGGAAATACGTCCCTGGACACATGAGCAATGTATGATCCTGTAACTACCGTATTTTTCGTATTATAAGTCGCAGTTTTTTTCATAGTTTGGCCGGGGGTGCGACTTATACTCTGGAGCGACTTATGTGTGAAATTATTAACACGTTACCGTAAAATATCAAATAATATTATTTATCTCATTCACGTAAGAGATTCGGCGTATATCAGCAATCGTCACACGCACACGTCAACCAATACAAATTTGGCGGGGGCGGGTCATGGCAGAAGTGCATTGTGGGAAAAAAAAGTTGCTATCTGCTACTACTTCCGTACCTATGAAAATTGATCATTTCAACATTGGCGGTAACTTATAAAAACTGAGAAGAGCTGAACAAAAATGGCACCGAAAAGGAAATCATATACTGCAGGTTACAAGCTGGAAGTAGTGAAATATGCCTGTTGTTCACTATTCTTTATTTATTTTAAATTGCCTTTCAAATGTCTATTCTTGGTGTTAGATTTTAGCAAATAAATTTCCCCCAAAAATGCGACTTATATATGTTTTTTTCCTTCTTTATTATGCATTTTCGGCCGGTGCGATTTATACTCCGGAGCGATTTATAATCCGAAAAATACGGTACTTGGTATCGGATGAATACCGACATTTGTGGTATCATCCCAAACTAATGTAAAGTATCCAAACAACAGAAGAATAAGTGATTATTACATTTTAACAGAAGTGTAGATAGAACATGTTGAAACAGGAAAAAAAGCAGACATTAACAGTAAATGAACAACTAGATTAATAATCATTTTTTACAGCTTGTCCCTCATAATTTTGACAAAAATAATAGGTAGATAAATGACACAATATGTTACTGCATATGTCAGCAGACTAATTAGGAGCCTTTGTTTGCTTACTTACTACTAAAAGACAAGTTGTCTAGTACGTTCACTATTTTATTTAAGGACAAAATTCTTTTAAGATTGCAATAAGAAACACATGTTTAATGCAGTGTTTTTCAACCTTTTTTGAGCCAAGGCAAATTTTTTGCGTTGAAAAAATGCGGAGGCACACCACCAGCAGAAATCATTAAAAAACGAAACTCAGTTGACAGTAAAAAGTCGTTGTCGCAAGTGTTGTATGTGAATTCAAACCATTGTCTCAAAGTAGGTGTACTGTCACCACCTGTCACATCACGCCCTGACCTATTTGGAGTTTATTGCTGTTTTCCTGTGTGTATTGTTTTAGTTCTTGTCTTGCGCTCCTATTTTGTTGGCTTTTTCTCTTTTTTTTGGTATTTTCCAGTAGCAGTTTCATGTCTTCCTTTGAGCGATATTTCCTGTATCTACTTTGTTTTAGCAGTCAAGAATATTTCAGTTGTTTTTATCCTTCTTTGTGGGGACATTGTTGATTGTCATGTACATTGTGGACGCCGTCTTTGCTCCACAGTAAGTCTTTGCTGTCGTCCAGCATTCTGTTTTTGTTTACTTTGTAGCCAGTTCAGTTTTAGTTTCGTTCTGCATAGCCCTCCCTAAGCTTCAATGCCTTTTCTTAGGGGCACTCCCCTTTTGTTTATTTTTGGTTTAAACATTAGATACCTTTTTACCTGCACACTGCCTCCCGCTGTTTCCGACATCAACAAAGCAATTAGCTACTGGCTGCCACCTACTGATATGGAAGAGTATTACACGGTTACTCTGCCGAGCTCTCGACAGCACCGACACTCAACAACAACACATCATTTGCAGACTATAATTACTGGTTTGCAAAAAATATTTTTAACCCAAATAGGTGAAATTAGATAATCTCCCACGGCACACCAGACTGTATCTCACGGCACACTAGCGCGGCACAGTGGTTGAAAAACACTGGTTTAATGTACCCTAAGATTTTTTGTTAAAATAATGCCATTTTTGTGGTCTCCCGTATTCATACCTGCCAACTTTTGAAATCAGAAAAACCTAGTAGCCAGGGTCCAGGGGCCGCAGGCCCCGGTAGGTCCAGGACAAAGTCCCCGCCCCCCGACGCAAAATGATTGATTGCATTCAGACAGGTTAAAATGTTGCTAAAACCATCACTTTTCTATCAGTCACAGTGACTTTTCAAAACAAAAATATTACAGCAAAAATCATATGGGTTGATTGACATGTTTATTCTGTAAGCTAACTTCAATAGTTTGAAATTATTTTGACAGTTAATGCCAGTTATCCTGTCAACCTTTCACAAGACTTCAATTTGTTAATTGAAAGTATAAACAGTATAAACACTTTTTACAGTAAACAAATGGTAAAACAGTACTAAACAATTCCATAAAAAAAAAAATTGGTGTCATTATTAACTTTCTGTCCAAGCTTGTATAATCTACTGCCTTGTTCAAATGTAAAAAATATTCTGTGCCTAAAATTCACATTTCTATCACAATTATCATACTGTAAACATGGTAAGCTAACTTCATTAAAATTAATAGTCCTGTCAATAGCATGGAATTACAATTCAAATGTAGTTTTTTTGTAAGCCTTTCAAAAGAATTCAAAATATGAAAAATTAATGAAAATTAATTTAAGCCATCAGACACTTGAAAAGTGGCACATCACATCTCTAATGTAATCATTTTAACTTTTCAACAGAAATAGCACTGCAAAAATATTAAGGACATACTTCTGTATTTTGGTAGTTATGCTGTCAACATTTAACAAGATTTCTTCAACTTGGACTTGAAAGCATAAATAGTATAAACACTTTTAACAGTATAACAGTACTAAACAATTCCAATAGATAACATTGGTGTCATTACCTTTTTGTGGCTAAAATCCAAATTTAGCAACGGCATTAGACTTGTGTTTTTTTGTCCCAACGTGGTCTTTTACATCGCTAATTCCTCCGTGTCCGATCGAAAAATCTTGTCTGCACAAGGTGCAATTCGCGTAGTTTTCACCCTTTTTGGAACGGATAATTATTCCCGGATAGGCTTTTGAATATTCTTCACGGAATGACTGCAGTTTTCTTTTCGGTTTAAGACTCGTTTGCGATTTTTCTCCGGCTGATTCCATGATCGTTCGCTCGTTTGGAAACAATGGCAACAGGTGCCTCGTGCTTGGCAGCGGTGCTATAAATAGCCTCGCGCATGGCATTCGGAATGGCTCGATAGGAAGTTACGGGAAGCAGTGTCGATTGTGATTGTTACGCAATTTCGTGAATAAAACTTAAAAAAAATTTTTTTTTATTATTGAAAAACCGTATTTTTTATCACTGCAACTGTAACCCGGAATAGGTTGATGAAAACCGTACTAATTACGGGAAAACCGGAGTAGTTGGCAGGTATGCGTATTTATAAAAGTAGCGAAATACTTCAATAATGTGGACGCTGTACCGAGCCGGTGAAGAAGGAGCTGAGCCGGAAGGCAAAGCTCTCAATTTACCGGTCGATCTACGTTCCCATCCTCACCTATGGTCATGAGCTTTGGGTTATGACCGAAAGGACAAGATCACGCGGGTACAAGCGGCCCAAATGAGTTTCCTCCGCCGGGTGGCGGGGCTCTCCCTTAGAGATAGGGTGAGAAGTCTGTCATCCGGGAGGGAGGAGCTCAAAGTAAAGCCGCTGCTCCTCCACATGGAGAGGAGCCAGATGAGGTGGTTTGGGCATCTGGTCAGGATGCCACCCGAACGCCTCCCTAGGGAGGTCTGACAGGTAGGAGGCCACGGGGAAGACCCAGTACCGTATTTTCCGCACCATTAGCCGCACCTAAAAACCACAAATTTACTCAAATGCTGACAGTGCGGCTTTTAACCCGGTGCGCTTTATATATGGATAAATATTAAGATTCACTTTCATAAAGTTTCGGTCTCGCAACTTCGGTAAACAGCCGCCATCTTTTTTCCCGGTAGAACAGGAAGCGCTTCTTCTTCTACGCAAGCAACCGCCAAGGTAAGCACCCGCCCCCATAGAACAGGAAGCGCTTCTTCTTCTACTGTAAGCAACCACCCGCCCCCGGAAGAAGAAGAAGCGCGCGGATTTTCGTTTCATTTCCTTTGTGTGTTTACATCTGTAAAGACCAGACCACAAAATGGCTCCTACTAAGCGACACGCGTATAACGCAGAATTTAAACTTAAGGCAATAAGTCATGCCGAAGAACACGGAAATAGAGCAGCAGCAAGAGAATATAACATAAATGAATCAATGGTGCGTAGGTGGAGGAAGCAAGAAGATGACCTGCGCCAGGTAAAGAAGACAAAACAGAGTTTCCGAGGGAACAAAGCAAGATGGCAACTGTTGGAGGACAAACTCGAACAGTGGGTTGTTGAGCAGAGAGCAGCAAGCAGAAGTGTCAGCACCATCACTATTCGAATGAAGGCAACAACGCTAGCAAGCGAACTTCACCTGGATGATTTTAAAGGTGGTGCTTCTTGGTGTTTCCGGTTCATGAAAAGACGCTTATAGACTACGGTGTCGTCACGGACTACAAAGGCGGACTCGCACAATTTTTCAGGATTTATAGAGATCCCAAATACAGATCAGCAGGTACCAGAAGGTAAGAAAAGTTGTGTTTGCATAATATTGCGAAACAAAGTGCCAGATAATATGTCTTACCTTATACACACACTTTTCAATTCGGACACCGAAGAAGAAGAATTCGAAGGATTTACGAATGAAGAATAACTTCAGAAAGTGAGCGCTATGTTTATTTTGTGTGTTGTGACATTAACGTTCGAGCAACATTATGTTGCTATTGCTCTGCACTATTTTGAATTTTACTATGTTTGTGATTGCACATTTGCGTACATTTTGGGACAGAGTTGTTAGAACGCTGGTTTTTAAGTTTGACTGACCTATCTGACTGTTTTTTTGACATTCCCTTTAGCGCAGCGTAGGCGCGGCTTATAGTCCGGGGCGGCTTATAGGTGGACAAAGTTTTGAAATATGCCATTCATTGAAGGTGCGGCTAATAACCCGGGGCGGCTTATAGTGTGGAAAATACGGTACACTTTGCGAAGAATATGTCTCCTGTCTGGCCTGGGAACGCCTCGGGATCCCCCGGGAGGAGCTGGACGAAGTGACTGGGGAGAGGAAAGTCTGGGCTTCCCTGCTTAGGCTGCTGCCCCCGCGACCCGACCTCGGATAAGCGGAAGAAGATGGATGGATGGACCTAATTTTTGAGCGTTTTCTGCTGTTGGTGTCCCACAGGATTTTTTCATGAAAAAAAATGTGCCTTGCCTCAAAAAAGGCTGAAAAAACACTGCTGTAGTCGATTGTTTCAAACACGTCATCCTACCTTGGCCTCCAGGTTTCTCTTCCTGGCTTTCAGCTCCGCCACAGCTTTGGTGACGTCCACATCGGGAAGTCCGTCCTGCTTCATTTGGCGCACCAAATCGCCCTAAAAACACGGAATAATTTCCCATCAAACCATGCCGAGATTTTTGACTTTCACTTTGACAAGGAAGCTTGAAGCAACGCCCTGGAAGAAAACGTGGCAAAGCTAGTGTTAGCATGTAGCTAGCTGGCTAGCCTCCCTCATTCATTCATTCATTGCAGCCCATTAACTATAATTAACGATTAAAACATCTCTTGAAATGTCGAGGAAAATAAATGTTCGACCTGCTCCTTGACTGCGAGTCTGAACGGGGCGAGGATCTGCTCCATGTTGGCGTCCATGACGGCTTGTCCTTCTGCCAGCTGCTGCTGCCACAGGCTCCTATTCTTCTCTTTAACAGGGCGGGCTGACGTGGCAAAGGGCCGGTGCCGGAGCTGGTGGCGGAGCGACGGCCGAGCAGACCGGGGCGGGAGCAGCGAGCAGAGGGCGGGCCTGAGAGCGCTGGTCCTGGGCAGAGTCGACGCCGCGCCGCGGAGAATAAGCATGGAGGAGCGGAATGATGCAATCGCGCCATGGAAGTAAACGCCCTTGTTGATCTGCGCCAGCACTTTCGTCTCGTCGACAACTCGCCCTCACATGCGCACTTTCGACACAATCATCATTGATTGACTGATTGATTGAAACTTGTATTAGTAGATTGCACAGTACAGTACATATTGACAATTGACCACTAAATAATAAAACCTAATTCCTTTTTTCAACTTGTTTAAGTCGGGGTCCACGTTAATCAATTCATGGCATGGCATCAGTGGTGGTGCGGCCCGCAACCAAAAGTATTTGGCCACCTGCCTTCTCACATATGAACTTCATCATCATCATCATCATCATTTCTTTTTATTCCTTTCATGAAAATGCATACAGGTAAAAGCCAGTAAATTAGAATATTTTGAAAAACTTGATTTATTTCAGTAATTGCATTCAAAAGGTGTAACTTGTACATTATATGTATTCATTGCACACAGACTGATGCATTCAAATGTTTATTTCATTTAATTTTGATGATTTGAAGTGGCAACAAATGAAAATCCAAAATTCCGTGTGTCACAAAATTAGAATATTACTTAAGGCTAATACAAAAAAGGGATTTTTAGAAATGTTGGCCAACTGAAAAGTATGAAAATGAAAAATATGAGCATGTACAATACTCAATACTTGGTTGGAGCTCCTTTTGCCTCAATTACTGCGTTAATGCGGCGTGGCATGGAGTCGATGAGTTTCTGGCACTGCTCAGGTGTTATGAGAGCCCAGGTTGCTCTGATAGTGGCCTTCAACTCTTCTGCGTTTTTGGGTCTGGCATTCTGCATCTTCCTTTTCACAATACCCCACAGATTTTCTATGGGGCTAAGGTCAGGGGAGTTGGCGGGCCAATTTAGAACAGAAATACCATGGTCCGTAAACCAGGCACGGGTAGATTTTGCGCTGTGTGCAGGCGCCAAGTCCTGTTGGAACTTGAAATCTCCATCTCCATAGAGCAGGTCAGCAGCAGGAAGCATGAAGTGCTCTAAAACTTGCTGGTAGACGGCTGCGTTGACCCTGGATCTCAGGAAACAGAGTGGACCGACACCAGCAGATGACATGGCACCCCAAACCATCACTGATGGTGGAAACTTTACACTAGACTTCAGGCAACGTGGATCCTGTGCCTCTCCTGTCTTCCTCCAGACTCTGGGACCTCGATTTCCAAAGGAAATGCAAAATTTGCATGGTTGGGTGATGGTTTGGGGTGCCATGTCATCTGCTGGTGTCGGTCCACTCTGTTTCCTGAGATCCAGGGTCAACGCAGCCGTCTACCAGCAAGTTTTAGAGCACTTCATGCTTCCTGCTGCTGACCTGCTCTATGGAGATGGAGATTTCAAGTTCCAACAGGACTTGGCGCCTGCACACAGCGCAAAATCTACCCGTGCCTGGTTTACGGACCATGGTATTTCTGTTCTAAATTGGCCCGCCAACTCCCCTGACCTTAGCCCCATAGAAAATCTGTGGGGTATTGTGAAAAGGAAGATGCAGAATGCCAGACCCAAAAACGCAGAAGAGTTGAAGGCCACTATCAGAGCAACCTGGGCTCTCATAACACCTGAGCAGTGCCAGAAACTCATCGACTCCATGCCACGCCGCATTAACGCAGTAATTGAGGCAAAAGGAGCTCCAACCAAGTATTGAGTATTGTACATGCTCATATTTTTCATTTTCATACTTTTCAGTTGGCCAACATTTCTAAAAATCCCTTTTTTGTATTAGCCTTAAGTAATATTCTAATTTTGTGACACATGGAATTTTGGATTTTCATTTGTTGCCACTTCAAATCATCAAAATTAAATGAAATAAACATTTGAATGCATCAGTCTGTGTGCAATGAATAAATATAATGTACAAGTTACACCTTTTGAATGCAATTACTGAAATAAATCAAGTTTTTCCAAAATATTCTAATTTACTGGCTTTTACCTGTATATACAAGCCATGTTCATCTGCCACTTTCATTGTTTTTTGTTTCTTATACAAACCCCGTTTCCATATGAGTTGGGAAATTGTGTTAGATGTAAATATAAACAGAATACAATGATTTGCAAATCATTTTCAACCCATATTCAGTTGAATATGCTACAAAGACAACATATTTGATGTTCAAACTGATAAACTTTTTTTTTTTTTGCAAATAATCATTAACTTTAGAATTTGATGCCAGCAACACGTGACAAAGAAGTTGGGAAAGGTGGCAATAAATACTGATAAAGTTGAGGAATGCTCAGCAAACACTTATTTGGAACATCCCACAGGTGGACAGGCTAATTGGGAACAGGTGGGTGCCATGATTGGGTATAAAAGTAGATTCCATGAAATGCTCAGTCATTCACAAACAAGGATGGGGCGAGGGTCACCACTTTGTCAACAAATGCGTGAGCAAATTGTTGAACAGTTTAAGAAAAACCTTTCTCAACCAGCTTTTGCAAGGAATTTAGGCATTTCACCATCTACGGTCCGTAATATCATCAAAGGGTTCAGAGAATCTGGAGAAATCACTGCACGTAAGCAGCTAAGCCCGTGACCTTCGATCCCTCAGGCTGTACTGCATCAACAAGCGACATCGGTGTGTAAAGGATATCACCACATGGGCTCAGGAACACTTCAGAAACCCAGTGTCAGTAACTACAGTTGATCGCTACATCTGTAAGTGCAAGTTAAAACTCTCCTACGCAAGGCGAAAACCGTTTATCAACAACACCCAGAAACGCCGTCGGCTTCGCTGGGCCTGAGCTCATCTAAGATGGACTGATACAAAGTGGAAAAGTGTTCTGTGGTCTGATGAGTCCACATTTCAAATTGTTTTTGGAAACTGTGGACGTCGTGTCCTCCGGACCACAGAGAAAAAGAACCATCCGGATTGTTATAGGCACAAAGTGTAAAAGCCATCATCTGTGATGGTATGGGGGTGTATTAGTGCCCAAGACATGGGTAACTTACACATCTGTGAAGGCATCATTAATGCTGAATGGTACATACAGGTTTTGGAGCAACATATGTTGCCATACAAGCAACGTTACCATGGACGCCCCTGCTTATTTCAGCAAGACAATGCCAAGCCACGTGTTACATCAACGTGGCTTCATAGTAAAAGAGTGCGGGTACTAGACTGGCCTGCCTGTAGTCCAGACCTGTCTCCCATTGAAAATGTGTGGCACATTATGAAGCCTAACATAGCACAACGGAGACCCCCGGACTGTTGAACAACTTAAGCTGTACATCAAGCAAGAATGGGAAAGAATTTCACCTGAGAAGCTTAAAAAATGTGTCTCCTCAGTTCCCAAACGTTTACTGAGTGTTATTAAAAGGAAAGGCCATGTAACACAGTGGTGAACATGCCCTTTCCCAACTACTTTGGCACGTGTTGCAGCCATGAAATTCTAAGTTAATTATTATTTGCAAAAAAAAAAAAAAAAGTTTATGAGTTTGAACATCAAATATGTTGTCTTTGTAGTGCATTCAACTGAATATGGGTTGAAAATGATTTGCAAATCATTGTATTCCATTTATATTTACATCTAACACAATTTCCCAACTCATATGGAAACGGGGTTTGTACATTTCCATGTTAAGAAAGGAGCAGATGGAAGAATCCATCCATCCATTTTCTACCGCTTGTCCCTTTTGGGGTCGCGGGGGGTTTCCGGAGCCTATCACAGCTGCATTCGGGCGGAAGGCGGCGTACACCCTGGACAAGTCGCCACCTCATCACAGGGCCAACACAGATAGACAGACAACATTCAACAACATACTATAGTATTGGGCAGATTAATATAAGAATATATTCTTATATTAATCTGCCCCCTTTTTAACACAAATTATTTTAGATGACTTTATAATTGTTCCCACCACCAACACCCGAACTCCAACATACTTTTTAATTTTCGTTTCAGCATTTTCACAATCAAAATCAAAAATCAGTTTGATATAATTCCAGTTGTCTCTTTTTTGGAACTCTTTTTAAATTCAAAGATGTTCTTGCAACTTTTTAAGTCTTTGTTTAGAGAATTCCGTGCTTTCACACCAGCACCAGACAAGCACATTCGTTGCAAATTTCTTCGCACTCTTGGATGTTTAAAATCATACGGCCTTCTGTGGTTCTCATCTTCAGACGTGAACACAAATAACTTTTGTAAGACCTTCGGAAGAACTTTATTGCATCATGATTATTATTATTATCTACTGATGATAGTCATACGTGAATGAGCTCAGCTCCTGTTCTCCTCCATGTGTAAAGTGAGAAACACAGCTGATGCTCCAGAAGGAAGTAACCTCAAAGATAGCAAATGGTAAAAATAGAGTGCACATTTAACTTTATAAATAACTAGGACCTTCATGATGCATTTCAGGCTAACTAAGTAGCAGCATTGTTTTAGAGCGGGAATGTAACTTTTTGTCAAACACAGACCTGGTGTAAAGTGGAGCTAATACATTTTACTACAAGCAGTGATGAATACTTACTTTCTTGAAAAAGTTTCTTATGTCCATTTTGCATCCGTTCACGTTCTTGTTCTGCAGTGCTGTGTGCTAATGTGCTAATGTGCTTCGCACACCTGCAGGACCGCAAGCAAGGCCGCAGAGAAAATGCGGACTGGCTTTTGAGTGATGTGGGCATTTTCTATATGAACAATTCCAAGGACCGCAAGCAAGGTCGCATAGAAAATGCAGACTGCATTTTGAGTGATGTGGGCATTTACTATATGAACAAGTCCAAGGACCGCAAGCAAGGCCGCAGAGAAAATGCGGACTGGCTTTTGAGTGATGTGGGCATTTTCTATATGAACAAGTCCAAGGACCGCAAGCAAGGTCGCATAGAAAATGCGGACTGGATTTTGAGTGATGTGGGCATTTTCTATATGAACAAGTGGAATGGATTGGATACCGACACACTAAAGGGGCTCTCTACCTTACGCTATGAAGTGAGGGGAAACTGAGTGAATAATGACAGGTTATATTATTATTTATTTAAACTCATATTCGGGCCACTTTATAATGAATATGTCGGCATGTATTTGTAAAAAAAAATTAATATATAATATATATATATATATTAGAGATGCGCGGTTTGCGGACACAACCGCGGATTATCCGCGGATCGGACGGATGAAATTAAAAAAAAAAAAGATTTTATCCGCGCGCGGGTCGGGTCGGGCGGATTAATTAGATTTTTTTTTTTTTTTTTTTTGTTTTTTTTGTTTTTTTGCGGGTGGCAGTTAAACCAATTCGGAAATATATATACATAGTTAAATGTTGTTACCCACATACGAAAAACGAGCAGGCACCTGCTGCATATGCCACAACAGAAGAAAAAATAAGAAAAGAGATGGACACTTTTACGGAGCGGAGAAGGGACGCCTCGCCGGGGTCCGGGACCGAGGCCCCTTCCCCCGAGAGGGCCCCACCGGGAGCCGTAGCTGAGGCGATCCGCGAGAAGGGCCCGACGCACGTCCAGGGTCACTACCGCGCCCACCGCACCGACACCCCGCCTCGTCCGCCTTCGCCGCGGCCGGCGTCACGCGCAGCAGGTAAGCAGCTTACCTGCCCGCCACCCCCGTGGCCGAGGGCTCGTAACATGGGTCACTCCGCGCGCTCCGCCCGCGCAGCTTACCTGCCCGCCACCCCTGTTGCCGGGGGCGCGTAACAGGGGTCACTCCGCGCGCAGTGCGCTCACGAAAGGGGTGGGGCTCACCCTGGTTGATATAGAGAGCAGGACGGTGGCCATGGAAGTCGGAACCCGCTAAGGAGTGTGTAACAACCCACCTGCCGAATCAACTAGCCCTGAAAATGGATGGCGCTGGAGCGTCGGGCCCATACCTGGCCGTCGCCGGCAGCGAGACGCGCTTGGAGGTGCGCTCAGCGCGGCTCCCATATGATTGCACACTGGTGTGCGTCTGGGTCGTGACAGCGTGGCACGCGAAAGTCTGTGCTGCATTGGATCAGTCTCCTTTCTTTAACAGGCAAAAGCTTTATAACCTCACCATACCTGCCAACTTTTGAAATCAGAAAAACCTAGTAGCCAGGGTCCAAGGGCCGCAGGCCCCGGTAGGTCCAGGACAAAGTCCTGGTGGAGGGTTCAGGGCTTCGCCCCCCGACGCAAAATGATTATTAGCATTCAGACAGGTTAAAATGTTGCTAAAACCATCACTTTTCTATCAGTCACAGTGACTTTTCAAAACAAAAATATTACAGCAAAAATCATATGGGTTGATTGACATGTTGATTCTGTAAGCTAACTTCAATAGTTTGAAATTATTTTGACAGTTAATGCCAGTTATCCTGTCAACCTTTCACAAGACTTCAATTTGTTAATTGAAAGTATAAACAGTATAAACACGTTTTACAGTAAACAAATGGTAAAACAGTATTAAACAATTCCATTAAAAAAAAAATTGGTGTCATTATTAACTTTCTGTCCAAGCTTGTATAATCTACTGCCTTGTTCAATTGTAAAAAATATTCTGTGCCTAAAATTCACATTTCTATCACAATTATCATACTGTAAACATGGTAAGCTAACTTCATTAAAATTAATAGTCCTGTCAATAGCATGGAATTACAATTCAAATGTAGTTTTTTTGTAAGCCTTTCAAAAGAATTCAAAATATGAAAAATTAATGAAAATTAATTTAAGCCATCAGACACTTGAAAAGTGGCACATCACATCTCTAATGTAATCATTTTAACTTTTCAACAGAAATAGCACTGCAAAAATATTAAGGACCTACTTCTGTATTTTGGTAGTTATGCTGTCAGCATTTAACAAGATTTCTTCAACTTGGACTTGAAAGCATAAATAGTATAAACACTTTTAACAGTATGTCGTGCTGTGAAATACAGCCGACAGGATTGCGCACCAAACACGAAGCAAGGCCAAAGCGCATATGCATCGTGCAGGAGAACAAAGGACTTCTTTCATTTAAGGTTTGTGATAAACCATCAAACTCATTCGTTAAAAGGACTCTATAGTAATATAAAGCGAATTTTTCTGGACATTATCATGCAAGAAAAGTTTATTTTTGGGACCGCGATCACCGCGTAATGATTTTTAAAGGTTGCATTACAAACATTTAACTGTCCCATGTGATCAGCCAGTGCGATTGGAAGTCCATGCTCAATTATTGCCTCCGTAAATAAAACTTTGGCATTTATCACATCCAAAGAATCTGTTTGGGCGACGTAAAACGTTGAAAGTTTTCCACTTGTATCGCTAGCAACGGCATTAGACTTGTGTTTTTTTGTCCCAACGTGGTCTTTTACATCGCTAATTCCTCCGTGTCCGATCGAAAAATCTTGTCTGCACAAGGTGCAATTCGCGTAGTTTTCATCCTTTTTTTTTATTTTTATTAATATTAGATATATAACAACGGGCGGGTGCGGGCGGATGGCGGGCGGGTGCAGTTCTGATCAAACGTTACATCGGGTGGATGGCGGATGGTTGACGACTTTCTGACGCGGTTGCGGATGAAATAAATTGCCTATCCGCGCATCTCTAATATATATATATATATATATATATATATATATATATATATATATATATATATATATATATATATAACACCAGATTATTTAGGGGGGCTTAAGAATATTTTAGGGGGGCTTGAGCCCCCCTAAAATAGGCCTAACAACGCCAATGCTTTGAACATCACTAATAGAGTATGCAATTCTACAATGTCTTTTAGTTGTAATAATCCTGACCTAATGAATAATGAAGTGCCATCGCATGGAATTGTCCAAAATGGCACATTGATAAAGCTTAACCTATTGTTACTATAACAATCTACAAGGTTAATATAGGTTGCTTCTCTTTCTTCCCCTCCATTGTTCTGCATTCTTTTGTATCTCTAGTTATTGTTACGTATATACGTTGTTGCATATGAGCAACTGTATTGTTGATAATAGAGGTAAACTATTGTTATTTTTCATTATCAATGGCGCTATTTCTATTGGTATTTATATTGCTCCATTTGTAGTGCAATAATGCTCATTGTCATTTCTGTATTATTATTTATTTCGCTAACTGCTTCTTTGCTATCACTTTTACTATCATATTTGTACATATCCTATTTGCTAATGTCGCTCTATTGTTGTTGTTGTTATTGTTGTGTTTGCTGTTGTTTTTTTTGTCTCTCTGTCTAATCCCCCTCTTTTCCCCACAAGTTCCCCCTCTCTCTTCCTTTTTTTCTCTTTCTATCCCCTCCTGCTCCGGCCCAGCTGCACCAAATGATAATATAAATACATTTAATAAAGTCAAATACAAATAAGGCAACAAGAGAAGTATCCCACACTTCTCTTTTGTAAAGTAAATCTGAACAGCCGATATGGGCATCTACATCAACTATATGATTTGCCCGCACTCTTTTACTATGGCATTGTCTTGCTGAAATAAGCAGGGGCGTCCATGATAACGTTGCTTGGATGGAAACATGTGTTGCTCCAAAACCTGTATGTACCTTTCAGCATTAATGGTGCCTTCACAGATGTGTAAGTTACCCATGTCTTGGGCACTAATACACCCCCATACCATCACAGATGCTGGCTTTTGAACTTTGCGCCTATAACAATCCGGATGGTTCTTTTCCTCTTTGGTCCGGAGGACACGACGTCCACAGTTTCCGAAAACAATTTGAAATGCGAACTCGTCAGACCACAGAATACTTTTCCACTATGCATTAGTACATCTTAGATGAGCTCAGGCCCCGGCTGGGTGTTGTTGATAAATGGCTTTGGCTTTGCATAGTAGAGTTTTAACTTGCACTTACAGATGTGGCGACGAACTGTAGTTCATACTTGCCAACCTTGAGACATCCGATTTCGGGAGGTGGGGGTGTGGGGGGCGTGGTCGGGTGTGGGACGGGGGCGTGGTTGATGGCGGGGAAGTGGTTAAGATGGGAGGAGTATATTGACAGCTAGAATTCACCAAGTCAAGTATTTCATACATATATATATATATATATATATATATATATATATATATATATATATATACATATACATATACATATATGTATATATATATATATATATATATATATATATATATATATATATATATATATATATATATATATATATATATATATCATGCCAGCAACCTGAGGGTTCCTGGTTCGATCCCCACCTTCTACCAAATTATATATATATATATATATCATGCCAGCAACCTGAGGGTTCCTGGTTCGATCCCCACCTTCTACCAAATGATATATATATATATATATATATATATATATATATATATATATATATATATATATATATATATATATATATATATATATATATCATGCCAGCAACCTGAGGGTTCCTGGTTCGATCCCCACCTTCTACCAAATTATATATGTATATATATATATATATATATATATATATATATATATATATATATATATATATATATATATATATATATATATACATCCTGAAAATATGCAAACAAAACTGTGTTTGGATAATTGATACTTCAAACTTGAATAAATAAATATTAAGGAATATAACATAACTTGGCTTCTGAGAGCTTCAAAATGTAATGAATAAAATGCTAAAGTTGTTGATAAACAAGCAATTATTTTAATAATTAAATATGGTCATTTTAAATGAATTATTATGATCATTTAAAATTTATTATTTCTAATATGTTTATTTTAATGTATAATTCTATGGCTGGATGCAATAAGGAGTCAGAAAAAATACAAATAAAAATACAATTAATTTTGATGTTTTTAGCAAAATATAGTAAAAATGTATTTCGTTTTTTTTTTTTTAATTAATAAATATATTTATTTTTAGGTAAGATAAACATAGTAATACAATTTATCTCTAGTCCTCCCGTCATAAAAGAAAGTCTGTCCTCACTCAGGTCCGCATGGAGCTGGAGGGGGGCGTGGCCTCCAGCTCCGGCTGAAAATCGGGAGATTTTCGGGAGAATATTTGTCCCGGGAGGCTTTCGGGAGAGGCGCTGAATTTCGGGAGTCTCCCGGAAAATTCGGGAGGGTTGGCAAGTATGCTGTAGTTACTGACAGTGGTTTTCTGAAGTGTTCCTGAGCCCCATGTGGTGATATCCTTTACACACTGATGTCACTTTTTGATGCAGTACCGCCTGAAGGATCGAAGGTCCGTAATATCATCGCTTACGTGCAGTGATTTCTCCAGATTCTCTGAACCTTTTGATGATATAACGGAGCGTAGATGGTGAAATCCCTAAATTCCTCGCAATAGCTGGTTGAGAAATGTTGTTCTTAAACAACTTGCTCAGAAATTTGTGGATAAAGTGGTGACCCTCGCCCCGTCCTTGTTTGTGAATGACTGAGCATTTCATGGAAGCTGCTTCTATACCCAATCATGGCACCCACCTGTTCCCAATTAGCATGTTCACCTGTGGGATGTTCCAAATAAGTGTTTGATGAGCATTCCTCAACTTTCTCAGTTTTTTTTGCCACTTGTGCCATCTTTTCTGTACAATGTTGCAGGCATCAAATTCCAAATGAGCTAATATTTGCAAAAAAAAATAACAAAGTGTACCAGTTGGAATGTTTGCTGTCTATTCAATTGGATATAAGTTGAAGAGGATTTGCAAATCATCGTATTCTGTTTTTATTTACCATTTACACAACGTGACAACTTCACTGCTTTTGGGTTTTGTGTAACTTTTGTGGCATGAACAGCTCAAAAAAACAGGAACAGAAAAGAATGTTTCAAACCCAAAGAAAGCTTCGAAGGACATCAAATATTTGCAATAAAAAAACCTTCCAGGAGCCTGATGGTCGAATCAAAGCCAACATACGTATTTTTCAATAATTCATCCACACGACACCAGGCTTCAGGGCGGCTCACAAAAGGAACGTGAGAAGCCAAAGGAGGAGAAGACAAAGAAGTGAAAGTTGGCCCTGAGGTGTGAAGCGAGCGCAGTGAGGCCTTGGGCGCTTCATGGCGGACACCCAAAGTTCAGAAGAGCGGCCATCTTTGTTTGTCCTGGTGCTTTTTGGCGAGCAGACTCAGAGGAATAAAGAAGGAGACCAAATATATTTGCACCTTCCTGGTCGTGTGGCTGTGCGATAATACCTGTGTGCAGATGTCTCGCCCTTAAGAGTCGCGCTGGACAAGGAGCTGACAGTTCATGCAACAAAAGCTACACAATCAAAATATAATGGCAGTCATTAAAGTGTTAAACATAACATATTAATAGTTCTTTCACTTTCAATGTGTCACGACTAGAACTATGGCGTGGTTTGTTCTCCCGAGGTGCAAAAGATTTGGACCATACGTGGCGTGAAGGGGAGTACATGATTTATTTAAACACTATAACTACAAAAAAAAAAAAAAAAGGATCAAACAAAAGGTGCGCACAGGGGCGGAAGTACAAAACTTGACTATAAACACAAAACTTGCACAAAGGCAGAAACTATGAACAATTAAACAAAACTTGCAAACTATGGCATGAATAAAGAAAACTTACTTGGACGAGAAACCGGCATGAAAAAAAGAGCAGCAAGGGTCTTAAGGGTGTGTGGAGAGTGCAGAAGCATAAATGCGGGATGTCGCCAGAAAGACAAACTGAAAACAATGAACTTAAAATACTACAGACATGATTAACGAAAACAGGTGCGTGACTCAAAATGTGAAACAGGTGCGTGACGTGACAGGTGAGAACTAATGGGTTGCTATGGTGACAAACAAGAGTGCACAATGAATCCAAACGTGGAACAGGTGAAACTAATGGGTAACCATGGAAACAAGACAAGGGAGTGAAAAGCCAGAAACTAAAGAGTCCAATAACTAAACAAAACAAAACATGACTAAAACAAAACATGGTCACACACACATGAAACAATGCTTTAATATCTACAGCTCAACTTCAGATACTCTCATGTACACTCTAATGTAGACTCTAATGTAGACTAATGTAAACTCTAATGTAGACTCTAATGTAGGCTCTAATGTATACTCTAATGTAGGCTCTAATGTAGTCTCTGATGTAGACTCTAATGTAGGCTCTAATGTATACTCTAAAGTAAACTCTAATGTAGTCTCTGATGTAGACTCTAATGTAGGCTCTAATGTATACTCTAATGTAGACTCTAATGTAGTCTCTGATGTAGACTCTAATGTAGGCTCTAATGTATACTCTAATGTAGACTCTAATGTGGACTCAAATGTAGACTCAAATGTAGACTAATGTAAACTCTAATGTAGGCTCTAATGTAGACTCTAATGCAGACTCTATTGTAGGTTCTAATGTAGACTCTAATGCAGACTCTATTGTAGGTTCTAATTTGGACTTTAATGTAAATTTTAATTTAGACTCTAATGTAGTCTCTAATCTAGACTCTAATGTAGACTCTAATGTAGGCTCTAATGTAGACTCTAATCTAGACTCTAATGTAGACTCTAATGTAGACTCAAATGTAGACTCAAATGTAGACTAATGTAAACTCTAATCTAGACTCTAATGTATACTCTAATGTAGACTCTAATGTAGACACTAATGTAGACTCAAATGTAGACTCTAATGTAGACTCTAATGTAGGCTCTCATGTAGACTCTAATGTAGACTCTAATGTAGACTCTAATGTAGGTTCTAATGTAGACTCTAATGTAGACACTAATGTAGGCTCTAATGTAGACTCTAATGTAGGCTCTCATGTAGACTCTAATGTAGACTCTAATGTAGGCTCTAATGTAGACTCAAATTTAGACTCTAATGTAGGGTCTAATTTAGACTCTAATGCAAACTCTAATGTAGACTCTAATCTAGACCTTGCTGTAGACTCTAATGTAGGCTCTAATGTAGACTCTAATGTAGACTCTAATGTATGCTCTAATGTACACTCTAATGTAGACTCTAATGTAGGCTCTAATATAGACTCTAATGTGGACTCTAATGTAGGCCCTAATGTGGACTCTAATGTAGACACTAATGTAGGCTCTAATGTAGACTCTAATGTAGGCTCTCGTGTAGACTCTAATGTAGACTCTAATGTAGGCTCTAATGTAGACTCAAATTTAGACTCTAATGTAGGGTCTAATTTAGACTATAATGCAAACTCTAATGTAGACTCTAATCTAGACCTTGCTGTAGGCTCTAATGTAGGCTCTAATGTAGACTCTAATGTAGGCTCTAATGTATACTCTAATGTAGACTCTAATGTAGTCTCTGATGTAGACTCTAATGTAGGCTCTAATGTACACTCTAATGTAGACTCTAATGTAGTCTCTGATGTAGACTCTAATGTAGGCTCTAATGTATACTCTAATGTAGACTCTAATGTGGACTCAAATGTAGACTCAAATGTAGACTAATGTAAACTCTAATGTAGGCTCTAATGTAGACTCTAATGCAGACTCTATTGTAGGTTCTAATTTGAACTTTAATGTAAATTTTAATTTAGACTCTAATGTAGTCTCTAATCTAGACTCTAATGTAGACTCTAATGTAGGCTCTAATGTAGACTCTAATCTAGACTCTAATGTAGACTCTAATGTAGACTCAAATGTAGACTCAAATGTAGACTAATGTAAACTCTAATCTAGCCTCTAATGTATACTCTAATGTAGACTCTAATGTAGACACTAATGTAGACTCAAATGTAGACTCTAATGTAGACTCTAATGTAGGCTCTCATGTAGACTCTAATGTAGACTCTAATGTAGACTCTAATGTAGGCTCTAATGTAGACTCTAATGTAGACACTAATGTAGGCTCTAATGTAGACTCTAATGTAGGTTCTCATGTAGACTCTAATGTAGACTCTAATGTAGGCTCTAATGTAGACTCAAATTTAGACTCTAATGTAGGGTCTAATTTAGACTATAATGCAAACTCTAATGTAGACTCTAATCTAGACCTTGCTGTAGGCTCTAATGTAGGCTCTAATGTAGACTCTAATGTAGACTCTAATGTATGCTCTAATGTACACTCTAATGTAGACTCTAATGTAGGCTCTAATATAGACTCTAATGTGGACTCTAATGTAGGCCCTAATGTGGACTCTAATGTAGACACTAATGTAGGCTCTAATGTAGACTCTAATGTAGGCTCTCGTGTAGACTCTAATGTAGACTCTAATGTAGGCTCTAATGTAGACTCAAATTTAGACTCTAATGTAGGGTCTAATTTAGACTCTAATGCAAACTCTAATGTAGACTCTAATCTAGACCTTGCTGTAGACTCTAATGTAGACTCTAATGTAGACTCTAATGTAGGCTCTAATGTACACTCTAATGTAAACTCTAATGTAGGCTCTAATATAGACTCTAATGTGGACTCTAATGTAGGTCCTAATGTAGACTCTAATGTAGACACTAATGTAGGCTCTAATGTAGACTCTAATGTAGGCTCTCATGTAGACTCTAATGTAGACTCAAATTTAGACTCTAATGTAGGGTCTAATTTAGACTCTAATGCAAACTCTAATGTAGACTCTAATCTAGACCTTGCTGTAGGCCCTAATGTAGGCTCTAATGTAGACTCTAATGTAGACTCTAATGTAGGCTCTAATGTACACTCTAATATAGACTCTAATGTAGGCTCTAATATAGACTCTAATGTGGACTCTAATGTAGGCCCTAATGTGGACTCTGATGCAGACTCTAATGTAGACTCTAATGCAGACTTTAATGTAGACTCTAATGCAGGTTCTAACGTAGGCTCTAATGTAGACTCTAATATAGGCTCTAATATAGACTCTAATGTGGACTCTAATGTAGGCTCTAATGTAGACTCTAATGTAGGCCCTAATGTACACTCTAATACAGACTCTAATGTAGGCTCTAATGCAGGCTGTAATGCAGACTTTAATGTAGACTCTAATGTAGACTCTAATGCAGACTTTAATGTAGGCTCTAATGTAGGCTCTAATGTAGGCTGTAATGTAGACTCTAATGCAGACTCTAATGTAGACTCTAATGTAGACTCTAATGCAGACTCTAATGTAGGCTCTAATGTAGGCTCTAATGTAGACTCTAATGTAGGCTCTAATGTAGGCTCTAATGTAGACTCTAATGCAGACTCTAATGTAGGCTCTAATGTAGGCTCTAATGTAGACTCTAATGTAGGCTCTAATGCAGGCTCTAATGCAGACTTTAATGTAGACTCTGATGTAGACTCTAATGTAGACTCTAATGCAGACTCTAATGTAGGCTCTAATAGGCTCGTATGTAGACTCTAATGTAGGCTCTAATGTAGACACTAATGTAGGCTTCGGCCTTCTGAGCGCTCGATGCTGACTAGACATAGCATTAGGTACACACTAATGTGATTCTATTGTTTTCTACTGTAAGATTTGTTTGGTTGTTGTTTTCCACACGCTGATAAAATGTTTCTAATTGATTTTATTTTGTATCTGAATGTAATAATTATTATTGTGATGATACAATTATTAAATGATAAAGTTATTCTCATTAGAATTGTGGCGGTAATTGCGTGCCTGTTTTCATGTGACAGGTCTGTGGGCGTTACCAGGGGGGCGTGTCCTGGGGCTACGCGTTACTACACGTGACCGTGGGGACGCGGGAGCAGACGTCTTCTCGCGTGTCGTCGTCGTCGTCGACCCCCGCAGGCTGGACATGTGACACGTGACACGCGACATGTGGCTGCGGTGCGGACAACTTGGCGGCATCGTGTCACGCGTGTCGTGCCGCAAAGCACGCCGGGAAGTGTAGTCACGCGTGCGCACAGTGATGTCGGCCAAGGACTAACAAGACGGTGTC
>NC_084554.2:50030000-50037500 GCF_033978685.3 Nerophis lumbriciformis
TTTGTTGTGTTATTGCAGTATATAATATTTTGTTGTATTATTGCAGTATATAATATTTAGTTGCTTTATTGCAGTATATAATATTATTTTGTTGCATTATTGCAGTATATGATATTATTTAGTTGCATTATTGCAGTATATAATATTATTTTGTTGCATTATTGCAGTATATAATATTATTTTGTTTCATTATTGCAGTATATGATATTATTTTGTTGCATTATTGCAGTGTCCAACAGCAGCCTGAAGAAGCATCGCAGTCGCAGCATTTTCAGTCCGTTCTTCTGCTGCTTCCGCCACTACCATGATCACCACGTGGAGGCGCCGCCCGCCAACAACAAGACGCACGCTCTGCCGCCGCCCCCCGAGGAGAACGGCGGTCCTCCGAAGGTGAAAATTCTTTGTCTCAGCCAAATGTCCATTTCGATAGCATGTTGGAAGACAGTTTTCTAGCAGGAGAACTACATTGTCGCTACATTAGCCTGCAAAAGCAGACAGGTGTTAGCAACAGGTGCTAAGTGCACTTAGCAACAGGTGCTAAGTGCACTTAGCAACAGGCGCCAAGTGCTGCGCGCTCGGCGCCGCGTCCACAAAGTAGCGAGGACGTGTGAAGCCGAGGGAGCTAAAAATGAAGCAAAATAAGATGGCCGCCCTCCTCGTGTTTACCTGTAACATGTCTCACCTTCAGGTGAGGAGCGTGTTTGTTTTTACTGACATGCACCCCCTCACCTCTTTGGTAATGATCACCTGTGCCTCCTTGTGTCCTTCTCTCCTCCCTCCTTCCTCCTGCAGTGTGAGCAGGTGCAGCTTGCTGTATGTATGATTAATATTCATAATATTGTCCTTGCATGCGTCCACTGCTCACATCAGATTACATTGTGTGTGTGTGTGTGTGTGTGTGTGTGTGTGTGTGTGTTTATGTGTGTGTGTGTCCATGTATTTCTACCCTTTTTGAGACATCAACAAGGAAAAGTACCTTCCATATGAGGAGGTGTGAACAAGTTCGGACATAAGTCATGGTCCCACTACGGAAAACCATTGCATCCAATAGAGAGCCAAATACTAGAGTCCGTGAACATTGCTCCAAAGTCAGGATTTTTTTTGTTGATTTAATGTGCATACAAAAGTAAACATTGACAGGTGCAAAGGCAGCAATATATGGAAAAACAAGGCGGCAGCTAAGCACATCACAAAAATAAATAAATGGAGATCTCATTTGCACCCCTTGGTGGTCAAATCTATCAAAATGAGGGTGGTCCCAAAAAGGAGGGATTTTACAAATTGAAGTGAAATGACTTATATTTATATAGCGCTTTTCTCTAGTGACTCAAAGCGCTTTTACATAGCGAAACCCAATATCTAAGTTACATTTAAACCAGTGTGGGTGGCACTGGGAGCAGGTGGGTAAAGTGTCTTGCCCAAGGACACAACGGCAGTGACTCGGATGGCGGAAGCGGGGATCAAACCTGGAACCCTCAAGTCGCTGGCACGGCCACTCTACCAACCGAGCTATACCGCTGGACTGTGTCGCTTTTAAAAGTGCTCCCCCTTTGGTCAAAGTGTGTGTAACAAGTGTGTGAAATGCGCCCCCTTTGGCCAAAATTAATAAAAAAAACAAAAAAAAAACATGTATATAGAGACATACTGTAATAACGAAGTAAATAATGAAGATTAAAAACCAATTACAAACAAAAAAATTAAATAAAATTAACTAAAAGCTTACCTTTTTAATATTTGCACAATATGTATATATTATTAATGTTGTAAATACAAATCTTTATATATTTAGAAAGGGTGGTCCTAAAGAGGTAGGCATTTTTCGGAGGTCTCAAGAATGTAACAAATACAAGAATATATATGTATGTGAGTGTGTGTATGTTCTTGTATTTATACCCTTCTTGAGACACGAAGAAGGAAAAGTAGCTTCCATATGAGGAGGTGTGAACAAGTGATGACATAAATCATGGTCCCAATAACATTGCATCTAATAGAGAATGTCTCATTTGCACCCCCTGGTGGTGAAATCTATCAAAATGAGGGTGGTCCCAAAAAGGAGGGATTTTTCAAATTGACTGTGTGTCGCTTTTAAAAGTGCTCCCCCTCTGGTCAACATATGAAATAACAAGTGTGTGTCAGAAATTGAAATGCACCCCCTTTGGCCAAAATTAATTAAAAAAATAAAATATATATAAATATATGTGTATAGAGACATACTGTAATAACTTGAAGTAAATAATGATGATTAAAAAACAATTACAAACAAAAAATAATGACGAAATAAAAAATTAACTAAAAGTTTACCTTTTTTATATTTGCATAGTATGTATATATTATTAATGTTGTAAATACACATCTTTATATATCTAGAAAGGGTGGTCCTAAAGAGGTAGGCATTTTTCCGAGGTCTCAAGAAGGCAACAAATACAAGAATGTGTGTGCGTCCCATGGCTGCACCATCTGTCCCCATCATGCTTGTCTGTCTGTCAGTCTGGGGCCCGTTTGGCAGACACTTAGTTTCCCGCAGGGTCCCTGAAGGCATCACACGTCACACACTTGACCATGTCACAATACTTTCACTTGATCTTCAACTCCAGCCAATCATTTCCTTCTTAATCGTGAGTCCGTTAGTCAAGTGTGTGCTTGTGTGTGTGTGTGTGTGTGTGTGTGTGTGTGTGTGTGTGCGTGTGTGTGTGTGTGTGTGTGTGTGTGTGTGTGTGTCGTAGCAGCCTCCAGCCGAGTTCCTCCTGCCCGAGGTCAGTATCGAAGACTATGGCAGAAGCTGTGTGGTGATCGACCTGGACGAGACGCTCGTTCACAGCTCCTTTAAGGTACGCACACACACACACACACACACACACACACACACACACACACACACACACGCAAATATTGTATGTGTATTATGCATGTATATTATGTATGTTTATTATGTATGTATATTATGTATGTTACTGTATGTATGTATATTATGTATGTACAGTATATATGTATGTTTCTGTATGTATGCTTGTATATTATGTATGTATATTATGTATTTATATTATGTATGTTACTGTATGCATGTATATTTTGTGTGTATATTATGTGTATATATTATGTATGTATATTATGCGTGTATGTTATGTATGTATGTATATTATGTATGTTACTGTATGCATGTATATTATGTGTGTATATTATGTGTGTATATTATGCGTGTATATTATGCGTGTATATTATGTGTGTATATTATGCGTGTATATTATGCATGTATATTATGCATGTATATTATGTATGTATATTATGTATGTATATTATGCATGTATATTATGTATGTATATTCTCATGTATATTATGCAAGTATATTATGTATGTATATTATGCATGTATATTATGTATGTATATTATGCAAGTATATTATGTATGTATGTATATTATGTATATATTATCATGTATATTATGTTACTGTATGCATGTATATTATGTGTGTATATTATGTATGTATATTATGCATGTATATTATGTGTATATTATGCTTGTGTTTTATGCATGTATATTATGTATGTATATTCTCATGTATATTATGCAAGTATATTATGTATGTATATTATGCATGTATATTATGTATATTATCATGTATATTATGCAAGTATATTATGTATGTATATTATGCATGTATATTATGTATGTATATTATCATGTACTGTATATTATGCAAGTAGATTATGCATGTATATTATGCAAGTATATTATGTATATACAGTATATTATGCATGTATATTATGTATGTATATTATCATGTATATTATGCATGTATATTATGCAAGTATATTATGTATATACAGTATATTATGCATGTATATTATGTATGTATATTATCATGTATATTATGCAAGTATATTATCTATGTATATTATGCATGTATATTATGTATGTATATTATGCAAGTATATTATGTATGTATATTATCATGTACATTATGCAAGTATATTTATGTATATTATGCATGTTTATTATGTATGTATATTATCATGTATATTATGCATGTATATTATGTATGTATATTATCATGTACATTATGCAAGTGTATTATGTACTGTATGTATATTATGCTTGTTTTATGCATGTATATTATGTATGTTACTGTATGCATGTATATTATGTATGTATATCATGTATATTATGCAAGTATATTATGTATGTATATTATGCATGTATATTATGTACTGTATGTATATTATGTATGTATATAATGCATGTATGTTATGTATGTACATTATCATGTAT
The DNA here is from genome assembly GCF_033978685.3 of Nerophis lumbriciformis. Classification (NCBI taxonomy): domain Eukaryota; kingdom Metazoa; phylum Chordata; class Actinopteri; order Syngnathiformes; family Syngnathidae; genus Nerophis; species Nerophis lumbriciformis. Next base: position 50,034,267 of record NC_084554.2, read on the forward strand.
ATTATGCAAGTTTATTATGTACTGTATGTATATTATGTATGTATGTCATGCATGTATATTATGTATGTATGTATTGCATGTATATTATGTATGTTACTGTATGCATGTATATTATGCATGTATGTATATTATGCATGCATTATATTATGTATGTATATTATGTATGTATTTTATGTATGTATATTATGTATGTGTATTATGTATGTATATCATGCATGTATATTATGTATATATATTATGCATGTATGTATATTATGCATGCTTATCATGCATGTTTATTATGTATGTATATTATTTGTGTTACTGTATGTATGTAGTATGCATGTATATTATGCATGTGTATTATGTATGTATATTATGTATGTATATTATGTATGTATATTATGTATATCCAGACTGCAGTACTTCCTGTAGTTTTGAGTGTTGCAATGACCAAGCAGGAAGTAAGTGGAAATAGAAATGGTCTGTTCCCGGGTCAAACTGCCGCCGCTGTAACCCAGCAGGCGAGGTTTGAAGGGACATTCTTAGCTGGCATACAAGTGTAAAAAGAAGTGAACTGCTAAATAAGAAGTCAACACGACGTTTGGTGAGGCACATTAGGACTAACACAAACTGCTACGTTCTTCTTCTCTTATTGTTTGCTGTTTAGTAGTGATGGGAAATGAGTGAGTGTGTGGCACATTCACTAGCTGTATTGACGCCGTGTTGGTGTTTCATAGCAAAACCTCCAATCAGCTCCCAGCATTCTTCTTGTCTTCTGGGACTTATTTTCTGCTCCTCTTGTTTATTTGCTGCTCTGCTTATTTTAGTTACACAAATATTATTATTATGATTATTATTGTTGTGCGTCTATTCCATGTATTTGTTGGACTTTCTTTGGTGTAAAGTCCACATTGTGTTGTTGTTGCAGCCGATCAGCAACGCGGACTTTGTGGTTCCAGTGGAGATCGATGGAAACGTTCATCAGGTACTCAAATATAAACATGAATGGAAACATTGTCACTGAACTTTGACTGCTGGGTACTCATGCAAACTATCTGATACTATATACTATGATATTATACAACACTTTTCTTCATTTATTGTCATACAAACAGTCCTGCAGAGTGTTTACTTGTGTGTGATATCATGTGCGATACCAGCAGTCCTGCAGAGTGTTTACTTGTTTTTGATAACACGTGCGATACAAGCAGTCCTGCAGAGTGTTTACTTGTTTTTGATATAATGGGCAATACAAGCAGTCCTGCAGCGTGTTTAATTGTGTGTGACATCATGTGCGATACCAGCGGTCCTGCAGACTGTTTACTTGTTTTTGATAACACGTGCGATGCAAGCAGTCCTGCAGAGTGTTTACTTGTTTTTGATATAATGGGCAATACAAGCAGTCTTGCAGCGTGTTTAATTGTGTGTGACATCATGTGCGATACCAGCGGTTCTGCAGACTGTTTACTTGTTTTTGATAACACGTGCGATGCAAGCAGTCCTGCAGAGTGTTTACTTGTGTGTGATACCACATGCGATACAAGCGGTCCTGCAGAGTGTTTACTTGTGTGATGTCATGGGTGATACAAGCAGTCCTGCAGAGTGTTTACTTGCGTGTGATATTATGTGCGATACAAGCGGTCCTGCAGAGTGTTTACTTGTGTGTGATGCCACGTGCGATACAAGCGGTCCTGCAGCGTGTTTACTTGTGTGATGTCATGGGTGATACAAGCAGTCCTGCAGAGTGTTTACTTGCGTGTGATATTATGTGCGATACAAGCGGTCCTGCAGAGTGTTTACTTGTGTGTGATGCCACGTGCGATACAAGCGGTCCTGCAGCGTGTTTACCTGTGTGATATCATGTGCGATACAAGCAGTCATGCAGAGTGTTTACTTGTGTGTGATATCATGTGCAATACAAGTGGTCCTGCAGACTTTTTCTTGTTTTTGATAACACGTGCGATACAAGCAGTCCTGCAGCGTGTTTACTTGTGTGTGATATCATGGGTAATGCAAGTAGTCCTGCAGAGTGTTTACTTGTGTGTGTGATATCATGTGCGATACAAGCGGTCCTGCAGAGTGTTTACTTGTTTTTGATAACACGTGCGATACAAGCAGTCCTGCAGTGTTTAGTTGTGTGTGATATCATGTGCAACACAAGCGGTCCTGCAGCGTGTTTACCTGTGTGTGATATCACGCGCGATACAAGCAGTCCTGCAGCGTGTTTACTTGTGTGTGATATCGTGTGTGATACAAGCAGTCCTGCAGAGTGTTTACTTGTGTGTGATGTCATGTGCGATACAAGCAGTCCTGCAGAGTGTTTACTTGCGTGTGATATTATGTGCGATACAAGCGGTCCTACAGCGTGTTTACCTGTGTGATATCATGTGCGATACAAGCAGTCATGCAGAGTGTTTACTTGTGTGTGATATCATGTGCAATACAAGTGGTCCTGCAGACTTTTTCTTGTTTTTGATAACACGTGCGATACAAGCAGTCCTGCAGCGTGTTTACTTGTGTGTGATATCATGGGTAATGCAAGTAGTCCTGCAGAGTGTTTACTTGTGTGTGATATCATGTGCGATACAAGCGGTCCTGCAGCTTGTTTACTTGTGTGTGATATCACGCGCGATACAAGCAGTCCTGCAGCGTGTTTACTTGTGTGTGATATTGTGTGTGATACAAGCAGTCCTGCAGAGTGTTCACTTGTGTGTGATGTCATGTGCGATACAAGCGGTCCTGCAGAGCGGTTATTTGTTTGTGATATCACGTGCGATACAAGCGGTCCTGCAGCGTGTTTACTTGTGTGTGATATCGTGTGTGATACAAGCAGTCCTGCAGAGTGTTTCCTTGTGTGTGATATCATGTGCGATACAAGCAGTCCTGCAGAGTGTTTACTTGTGTGTGATGTCATGTGCGATACAAGCGGTCCTGCAGAGCGGTTACTTGTTTGTGATATCACGTGCGATACAAGCGGTCCTGCAGCGTGTTTAGTTGTGTGATATCATGGGCGATGCAAGTAGTCCTGCAGAGTGTTTCTTTGTGTGTGATATCATGTGCGATACAAGCAGTCCTGCAGCGTGTTTACTTGTGTGTGATATTGTGTGTGATACAAGCAGTCCTGCAGAGTGTTCACTTGTGTGTGATGTCATGTGCGATACAAGCGGTCCTGCAGAGCGGTTATTTGTTTGTGATATCACGTGCGATACAAGCGGTCCTGCAGCGTGTTTACTTGTGTGTGATATCGTGTGT
>NC_084554.2:50042500-50092500 GCF_033978685.3 Nerophis lumbriciformis
AAAAGGTCACAATTTCACAAGAAAAACTTAGAATTTTGGCAGTATTATAATAAAAGTTGTCATTTTACTCAACGCAAGTCAAAATGTTACAAGAAAAACTGAACATTTGTGCAATAATATGATACAAGTTGGAATTTAACTCAATAACAGTCGCACTTTTACAAGAAAAGCTTCAAATTTGGGCAATTTTATGAAAAGAGTCGCAATTTTACTCGACAAAAGTCACAATTTTATAAGAAAACTTAAACATTTTGGCAATATCGTAATAATAATTGGAATTTTGCTGGGCAAAATTATGACAGAAGTCATAATTTTACTCAAAACATTTCACTATTTTATAAGAACGTCAAAAAAATTGGTAAAAAAATTGCTTAAAAAATTGTGGTAAAAGTCCAAATTTGATGACATGTGTCACCATTTTGCATAAAAAGTAATAATTTTACAATAAAAAAATAAAAAAATAATCATAATAATTTCACGAGAAACAGAAAGAATATGAGAAATTGTGTTTAGTTGTGTGATATCATGGGCGATGCAAGCAGTCCTGCAGAGTGTTTCCTTGTGTGTGATATCATGTGCGATACAAGCGGTCCTGCAGAGTGTTTACTTGTTTGTGATATCATGTGCGATACAAGCACTCCTGCAGAGTCTTTACTTGTGTGTGATATCATGTGCGAAACAAGCAGTCCCACAGAGTGGTTACTTGTGTGTGATATCATGTGCGATACAAGCAGCGTGTTTACTTGTGCAAAGCTGGACAGCCAGTTAACATCTAAATGTCCTCCAATAAACACACAATTTCTTCTATTTTACTAATGTCATTTTCTAAAGGTAAACATGCTATCAGCTACACAACAGCTAAGCACACGATAGCACACAAGCTAGACATAGGTAATAATCATTAATTAATTATAGTTGCATATTACTTACACATACAAAAAGTCTCCAAGGCAGAAACGTATTAGAAAGTATCCAGTAACCTTTCTAGATATATAAATAGGTGTATTTACAACATTATTAATATATACATACTATGCAAATATAAAAAAAGCTTGTTTTGAAAAATGAGTTGGAATTTCACAAGAAAAGGTCACAATTTCACAAGAAAAACTTAGAATTTTGGCAGTATTATAATAAAAGTTGTCATTTTACTCAACGCAAGTCAAAATGTTACAAGAAAAACTGAACATTTGTGCAATAATACGATACAAGTTGGAATTTAACTCAATAACAGTCGCACTTTTACAAGAAAAGCTTCAAATTTGGGCAATGTTATGAAAAGAGTCGCAATTTTACTCGACAAAAGTCACAATTTTATAAGAAAACTTAAACATTTTGGCAATATCGTAATAATAATTGGAATTTTGCTGGGCAAAATTATGACAAAAGTCATAATTTTATTCAAAACATTTCACTATTTTATAAGAACGTCAAAAAAATTGGTAAAAAAAATTGTGGTAAAAGTCCAAATTTGATAACATGTGTCACCATTTTGTATTAAAAAGTAATAATTTTACAATAAAAATAATAATGATAATAATTTTACGAGAAAATATTGCAATATTACAGAAACAGAAAGAATATGAGAAATTGTTCCCAATTTGATAAGAAAAAAGTCGACACATTGTGAGAAAAAGACTTATTTTAGGTATTTAATTTTTTTTTTTTGAATTGTTTTTTAATCTTCCTTATTTATTTCAAGTTATTACAGTATGTCTCTATATACATATTTATGTATTTTTCTTTTTTTTTTTATCAATTTTTGTCCAAAAGGGGGGGCATTTCAATTTCTCACACACACTTGTTATTACATATGTAGGCCAGAGAGGGAGCACTTCAATTTTTTACACACACTTGTTATTTCAAATGTTGACCAGAGGGGGAGCACTTCAAATTTTTACACACACTTGTTATTACATATGTTGACCAGAGGGGGAGCACTTTTAAAACCGACACACAGTCAATTTGAAAAATCCCTTCTTTTTGGGACCACCCTCATTTTGATAGATGTCACCACCAGGGGGTGCAAATGAGATCTCCATTTTTTTTGTTTTTTGTGATGTGCTTAGCTGCCGCCTTGTTTCTCCATATATTGCTGCCTTTGCACCTGTCAATGTTTACTTTTGTATGCACATTAAACCAACAAAAAAAATCCTGACTTTGGAGCAATGTTCACGGACTCTAGTATTTGGCTCTCTATTAGATGCAATGGTTTTCCGTATTGGGACCATGATTTATGTCCTAACTTGTCCACACCTCCTCATATGGAAGCTACTTTTCCTTGTTGCTGTCTCAAGAAGCATAGAAATACAAGAACACACACACACACACACACATTCTTGTATTTCGTACCTTCTTGAGACCTGAGAAAAAGGCCTACCTCTTTAGGACCACCCTTTCTAGATATATACAGATTTGTATTTACAACATTAATAATATATACATAGTATGTAAATATAAAAAAAGTAAGCTTTTAGTAATTTTGTTGTTGTTGAATTTTTTTGTTTGTAATTGGTTTTTAATATTCATTATTTACTTCCAGTATGTCTCTATATACAGTACATATTTATTAATTAAAAAAAAAAAATTGGGCCAAAGAGGGCGCATTTCAATGTCTTACACACCCTTGTTATTTCATATGTTGACCAGAAGGGGAGCACTTTAAATCCCTCCTTTTTGGGACCACCCTCATTTTGATAGATGTCACCACCATGGGGTGCAAATGAGATCTCTATTTTTTTGTTTTTTTTAATGTGCTTAGCTGCCGTCTTGTTTTTCCATATATCGCTGCCTTTGCACCTGTCAATGCTTACCACCACCAGGTGTGAATGATGGGTTCTACATGTCAAGCGACTTTGGGTACTTAGAAAAGCGCTATAAAAATCCCAGTTATTATTATTATTAATGTTTACTTTTGTATGCACATTAAATCAACAAAAAAAAATCCTGACTTTGGAGCAATGTTCACGGACTCTAGTATTTGGCTCTCTATTAGATGCAATGGTTTTCCGTATTGGGACCATGATTTATGTCCTAACTTGTCCACACCTCCTCATATGGAAGCTACTTTTCCATGTTGATGTCTCAAGAAGCATAGAAATACAAGAACACACACACACACACACACATTCTTGTATTTCGTACCTTCTTGAGACCTGAGAAAAAGGCCTACCTCTTTAGCACCACCCTTTCTAGATATATACAGATTTGTATTTACAACATTAATAATATATACATAGTATGTAAATATAAAAAAAGTAAGCTTTTAGTAATTTTGTTGTTGTTGAATTTTTTTGTTTGTAATTGGTTTTTAATCTTCATTATTTACTTAAAGTTATTACAGTATGTCTCTATATACATATTTATTCATTTAAAAAAAAAAAAAAAAATTGCGCATATCAATGTCTTACACACCCTTGTTATTTCATATGTTGACCAGAGGGGGAGCACTTTAAATCCCTCCTTTTTGGGACCACCCTCATTTTGATAGATGTCACCACCAGGGGGTGCAAATGAGATCTCCATTTTTTTTGTTTTTTTTGTAATGTGCTTGGCTGCCGTCTTGTTTTTCCATATATCGCTGCCTTTGCACCTGTCAATGCTTACCACCACCAGGTGTGAATGATGGGTTCTACATGTAAAGCGACTTTGGGTACTTAGAAAAGCGCTATATAAATCCCAGTTATTATTATTATTAATGTTTACTTTTGTATGCACATTAAATCAACAAAAAAAAATCCTGACTTTGGAGCAATGTTCACGGACTCTAGTATTTGGCTGTCTATTGGATGCAATGGTTTTCTGTATTGGGACAATGACTTATGTCCTAACTTGTTCACACCTCCTCATATGGAAGGTACTTTTCCTTGTTGACGTCTCTAGAAGGGTAGAAATACAACAACACACACACACACACCTGCTGATACAACTAATGGACTTTTTCTATCAAACAAGTCATATTCTCGGAGCAAAAAGAAGTTTGCTGATTTGTATATTCTTATTTCTTTTCTTTGTGTGGACTTTGTGGTGCAAAGGTTGCGTTGAAAGGCCTTTTTCTCTTTCAGTCTGAAGTGCCTTCATTGCTCGTTTGCTCGTGGGGGTCCTCAGAGAACCCCCAAACACAAACCTTACCATCCAACGTTGACTCAATGTTTCAACGAGCTCGTTAAGTTGACTCTTTCCACGGGGAAATGTTGGCCCCGGTGAGGACATCCTCTGAGAAATGTTCAACTTTTGGATACCGATGGTTGACTTAGCATGGGTGCTCTGAAAGTGTATTTATTGAAAATAGGATTGTAAATGGTACTGTACCAGATGATTAAAGCCAAACCTTTGCACAAACTCACTTTGTGTCGTTTTCACTGCAACAATGACCATGTTTATGTACTAAAGCCAAAAGCAGTGAAGTTGTCACATTGTGTAAATGGTAAATAAAAACGGAATACAATGATTTTGCAAATCCTTTTCAACTTATATTCAATTGAATAGACTGCAAAGACAAGAAACTTCATTTTTTTTGGTGAAAATAATCATTAACTTAGAATTGAATGGCAGCAACACATTGCAAAAAAGTTGTCACATGGGCATTTTTACCACTGTGTTACATGGCCTTTCCTTTTAACAACACTCAGTAAACGTTTGGGAACTGAGGAGACACATTTTTAAATTTGAATTATTTCCCATTCTTGCGTGATGTACAGCTTAAGTTGTTCAACAGTCTCCCTTCTCATATTTTAGGCTTTATATTTTCAATGGGAGACAGGTCTGGACTACAGGCAGGCCAGTCTAGTACCCGTACTCTTTTACTATGAAGCCACGCTGTTGTAACACGTGGCTTGGCATTCTCTTGCTGAAATAAGCAGGGGCGTCCATGATAACGTTGCTTAGATGGCAACATGTGTCGCTCCAAAACCTGTATGTACCTTTCAGCATTAATGGTGCCTTCACAGATGTGTAAGTTACCCATGTCTTGGGCACTAATACACCCCCATACCATCACACATGCTGGCTTTTACACTTTGCGCCTATAACAATCCGGATGGTTCTTTTCCTCTTTGATCCGGAAGACACGACGTCCACATTTTCCGAAAACAATTTGAAATGTGGACTCGTCAGACCACAGAACACTTTTCCACTTTGTATCAGTCCATCTTAGTTGAGCTCGGGCCTGGCGAAGCCGGCGGCATCTCTGGGTGTTGTTGATAAATGGCTTTGGCTTTGCATAGTAGAGTTTTAACTTGCACTTACAGATGTAGCAACCAACTGTAGTTACTGACAGTGGTTTTCTGAAGTGTTCCTGAGCCCATGTGGTGATATCCTTTACACACTGATGTTGCTTTTTGATGCGGTACCGCCTGAGGGATCGAAGGTCCGTAGTATCATCGCTTACGTGCAGTGATTTCTCCAGATTCTCTGAACCTTTTGATGATATTACGGACCGTAGATGGTGAAATCCCTAAATTCCTTGCAATAGCTGGTTGACAAATGTTGTTCTTAAACTGTTCAACAATTTGCTCACGCATTTGTTGACAAAGTGGTGACCCTCGCCCCATCCTTGTTTGTGAATGACTGAGCATTTCATGCTTTTATACCCAATCATGGCACCCACCTGTTCCCAATTAGCCTGTTCACCTGTGTGATGTGTCCAAAGAAGTGTTTGATGGGAATTCCTCAACTTTCTCAGTCTTTTTTGCCACTTGTACCAGCTTTTTTGAAACACGTTGCAGGCATCAAATTCCAAATGAGCTAATATTTGCAAAAAATAACATTTTCCAGTTTGAACGTTAAATATCTTGTCTTTGCAGTCTATTCAATTGAATATAAGTTGAAAAGGATTTGCAAATCATTGTATTTTGTTTTTATTTACCATTTACACAACGTGACAACTTCACTGCTTTTGGGTTTTGTATTTACTCATTTGACTCATAAATTCCAAACAGTTTTTTATTTTTATTTTTTACACGATGATAATGTAAAAAGAGGGATTTCTAATCACTGCTATGTTGGAATTCTTATCAATATTAATACTGTTGTTGATATTATTCATTTTTGTTTGCCTACTTTTGGATTGTTATGTGTCATGTTTGTGTGTCTTCTCAATTGCTCTGTTGATCGCTATTCCATGATTGGAATGTATTATTATGGTATTATTTTGTTGATGATGCTGATTAATAAAAAAATATATATATAAAAAAATAAAATAAAATAAATAAATACCAAACTGCTGACCAAATTACCAGCAATTTGCTCATTTGGAAAAAAACTTTTTCTTTAAGGGAAAAACAAAATGCACCAATAATTTTAGGTTTACCAGGTTTTGCAAGAGTAAAGTTGTATTTCAAAAAGGTGTAAAAGTATATTTGAGTACTTTTATTTAATTATACTTTCAGTCTTTATACACATTTGAACAATTTGACATCATTTGGAATTTTATTCAATACAGTTTATTATTGTGAAATTGCTATTTTTCAGTAACACTTTCCAGTTAATTTTCTTTTATTCCATTTTATTACAATTTAATTATTTAACATTCCTGACATTATTCTAACTTTGTTTTTGCCATATTTGTGGTTTTTTTTGGGGATAGGATCCAGCTTATGTGTGACCCTAATGAGTAGACATGTTTAATAGAAGATAATAATGACTACACACTAGAGATGCGCGGTTTGCGGGCACAACCGCGGATTATCCGCGGATCGGGCGGATGAAATAAAAAAAAATTAGATTTTATCGCGGGTCAGGTCGGGCCGGGTGGTTCAAATTATAAAAAAAAATTAGATTTTAAATAGATTCAGGCGGGTGGCAGTTAAACCAATTGGGAAATATATATACATAGTTAAATGTTGTTACCCACATACGAAAAACGAGCAGGCACCTGCAGCATATGCCACAACAGAAGAAAAAAAAAAAAAGAGATGGACACTTTTACGGAGCGGAGAAGGGACGCCTCGCCGGGGTCCGGGACCGAGGCCCCTTCCCCCGAGAGGGCCCCACCGGGAGCCGTAGCTGAGGCGATCCGCGAGAAGGGCCCGACGCACGTCCAGGGTCACCACCGCGCCCACCGCACCGACACCCCGCCTCGTCCGCCTTCGCCGCGGCCGGCGTCACGCGCAGCAGGTAAGCAGCTTACCTGCCCGCCACCCCCGTGGCCGGGGACTCGTAACAGGGGTCACTCCGCGCGCTCCGCCCGCGCAGCTTACCTGCCCGCCACCCCTGTTGCCGGGGGCACGTAACAGGGGTCACTCCGCGCGCAGTGCGCTCACGAAAGGGGTGGGGCTCACCCTGGTTGATATAGACAGCAGGACGGTGGCCATGGAAGTTGGAACCCGCTAAGGAGTGTGTAACAACCCACCTGCCGAATCAACTAGCCCTGAAAATGGATGGCGCTGGAGCGTCGGGCCCATATACCCGGCCGTCGCCGGCAGCGAGACGCGCTTGGAGGTGCGCTCAGCGCGGCTCCCATATGATTGCGCACTGGTGTGCGTCTGGGTCGTGACAGCGTGGCACGCGAATGTCTGTGCTGCATTGGATCAGTCTCCTTTCTTTAACAGGCAAAAGCTTTATAACCTCACTAATGCCTTGCATCGTCTATATTAGATATATAACAACGGGCGGGTGCGGGCGGATGGCGGGCGGATGCGGTTCTGATCAAATGTTAGATCGGGTGGATTGCGGATGGTTGACGACTTTCTGATGCGGATGAAATAATTGCCTATCCGCGCATCTCTACTACACACATACGTACAATAATCTCATTATCATTCCAACAAATAAAGAATAATAAAATAGTATGTCGGGCTGTGTTATGGATATTTTTTTCTTTATATCTTATAAAAAAGTGTAAAAAATACATTATTTTATTGTTTAGAATAATAAAAAAAATATACTTTTCTTTAACTTCTAATCCTCTTAAAATTTACTTTTAATTCTCACAAAATGTAACATTTAATTTTTCTTTTCTTTTATCTTTAAATAGATAGCTGGATAGCTATCAGGGCTGTCAACGTTAACATTGTGATTAAAAAAATAAAATGATTATTGTGTTATCATAAATGAGCAAAGATGAGTGACGAAAGGCGGCCAATTTCACTTTAAAACAAACTCAGAAGGAACTTTCGATTAAACTGATAGAATTTGTTGTAATTGCAGTGACAAACGTTCTTACCACTTGTCATTTAAAATAGCATCTTAAAGTAAAATACGTCGACAACAAACTACGCTGGCAGAGTTGATTGTGTCGATGTTGTCAACAAAAGTAGCACAGATAAGTTAAACATATTCCAAACATGTAAACCACTTAACATCCGTGAAGACCGAGTCCTCCAAGAAGATGTCCTTCATATCCGAGGCACAATTACAACAACTGTACTACACAGACAAGAGCATCAAGTTGCAACTACTGGCTGCATGTGAATTTGTTCTGCTTCCTGGAGAACGTCGGACATCTGTACACGGGCAAGAGCATCAAGTTGCAACTACTGGCTGCATGTGAATTTGTTCTGCTCCCTGGAGAACGTCGGACATCTGTAAGTCTTCGCAACCAGCTGGGGTGGCATTGTACCAAAGGAAAGAGATCAGCATTGTCATCTGAAAAAAGGTAAACAAGCTTTTTTAAAGAAGTGCTTCTCAATGACTTTTTGTCATTATTTTCTGTCACGCCCCCTCTAGGGGACGAAAAAAAGTCCACTCGCCACCTCAATGGAAATCCCGACGAGAACCCGACAATATTTATTTATGTCCTCATTCCCGGTAAACTGAAGGGTCATGTACAACGTTCGCCAGGGTGGTCGTTGCAGCGCTCGCCGGGGTCACCGTACTGCTCTATGACTAGATCTGTCCTAAGTTTATGACTAAATCTGACCTACCTAAGTATGACTATCTGTCCTAAGTCTATAACAAGGTCTGTCCTATCTAAGACTATGACCTACCTATGACTAGATCTGTCCAATACCTATGACTAGATCTGTCCTAAGTCTATGACTTGATACCTATCTAAGTCTGACTAGATCTATCCTAAGTCTATTTCTTGATCTGACCTATCTAAGTCTGACTAGATTTATTCTAAATGACTACATTTATCCTAAGTCTATGACTCGATCTGTAAATCTATGACTAGATTGTCCTAAGTCTATGACTCAATCTGTCCTAAGGCTAAGACTTGATCTGACCTATCTAAGTCTGACTAGCTTTATTCTAAATGACTACACTTATCCTAAGACTATGACTAGATCTTTAAGGCTATGACTCAATCTGTCCTAAGGCTAAGACTTGATCTGACCTATCTAAGTCTGACTAGTTTTATTCTAAATGACTACATTTATCCTAAGCCTATGACTCGATCTGTAAATCTATGACTAGATTGTCCTAAGACTATGACTCAATCTGTCCTAAGGCTAAGACTTGATCTGACCTATCTAAGTCTGACTAGTTTTATTCTAAATGACTATATTTATCCTAAGACTATGACTAGATCTTTAAGGCTATGACTCGATCGTCCTAAGTCTATGACTCAATCTGTCCTAAGGCTAAGACTTGATCTGACCTATCTAAGTCTGACTAGATTTATTCTAAATGACTACATTTATCCTAAGTCTATGACTCGATCTGTAAATCTATGACTAGATTGTCCTAAGTCTATGACTCAATCTGTCCTAAGGCTAAGACTTGATCTGACCTATCTAAGTCTGACTAGCTTTATTCTAAATGACTACACTTATCCTAAGACTATGACTAGATCTTTAAGGCTATGACTCAATCTGTCCTAAGGCTAAGACTTGATCTGACCTATCTAAGTCTGACTAGTTTTATTCTAAATGACTACATTTATCCTAAGCCTATGACTCGATCTGTAAATCTATGACTAGATTGTCCTAAGACTATGACTCAATCTGTCCTAAGGCTAAGACTTGATCTGACCTATCTAAGTCTGACTAGTTTTATTCTAAATGACTATATTTATCCTAAGACTATGACTAGATCTTTAAGGCTATGACTCGATCGTCCTAAGTCTATGACTCAATCTGTCCTAAGGCTAAGACTTGATCTGACCTATCTAAATCTGACTAGTTTTATTCTAAATGACTACATTTATCCTAAGACTATGACTAGATCTTTAAGTCTATGACTCAATCTGTCCTAAGGCTAAGACTTGATCTGACCTATCTAAGTCTGACTAGTTTTATTCTAAATGACTACATTTATCCTAAGCCTATGACTCGATCTGTAAATCTATGACTAGATTGTCCTAAGGCTATGACTCAATCTGTCCTAAGGCTAAGACTTGATCTGACCTATCTAAGTCTGACTAGATTTATTCTAAATGACTACACTTATCCTAAGACTATGACTAGATCTTTAAGGCTATGACTCGATCGTCCTAAGTCTATGACTCAATCTGTCCTAAGGCTAAGACTTGATATGACCTATCTAAGTCTGACTAGTTTTATTCTAAATGACTACACTTATCCTAAGACTATGACTAGATCCCTAAGTCTATGACTCAATCTGTCCTAAGGCTAAGACTTGATCTGACCTATCTAAGTCTGACTAGTTTTATTCTAAATGACTACACTTATCCTAAGACTATGACTAGATCTTTAAGGCTGTGACTCGATCGTCCTAAGTCTATGACTCAATCTGTCCTAAGGCTAAGACTTGATCTGACCTATCTAAGTCTTGACTAGATTTATTCTAAATGACTACACTTATCCTAAGACTATGACTAGATCTCTAAGTCTATGACTCAATCTGTCCTAAGGCTAAGACTTGATCTGACCTATCTAAGTCTGACTAGTTTTATTCTAAATGACTACACTTATCCTAAGACTATGACTAGATCTTTAAGTCTATGACTCAATCTGTCCTAAGGCTAAGACTTGAACTGACCTCTCTAAGTCGGACTAGATGTATTCTAAATGACTACATTAATCCTAAGAGTATGACTAGAATTGTAAATCTATGACTAGATCCGTCCTAAGCCTGTGACTCAATCTGTCCTAATTCTTAGACTTGATCTGACCCCTCTTTGACTAGATCTGTCCTAAGTCTCTATCTAAGTCTGACTAGATCTGTCCTAACATCGGTCTGTAGTTGATTTAGAAATGTAAGCGTTGAAAATAATAATAATAATAATAAAATACTTATTTTAAACATTTTTGCTTCATCATAAACATGTTCACACGCCAGTAGACAAACAAAGAGGTTGTGTGGGTGTATGTTAAATGACGTGTGACGTCACACTGCGTCTCCATAGTAATGATCCTAGCTGTATGTAAATGATGTGTGACGTCACACTGCGTTCCCATTGAAATGATCCGAGCTGTATGTAAATGAGGTGTGACGTCACACTGCGTCTCCATTGAAATGATCCTCGCTGTATGTAAATGAGGTGTGACGTCACACTGCGTCTCTATTAAAATGATCGTAGCTGTATGTAAATGCTGTGTGACGTCATCGAGAGTCTTTCAGTGCCAAGTGTATTAATATCTAATATGAACAATCACATTTAAATGCTCTATGAATATCTAATATTAATATCTAATATGAACATTCATCATATATTCATATGTAATATGGACATTTATCATATTTATGAACATTTATCATATTTAAAAGCTGTATTAATATCTAATATGAACATTTATCATATTTAAATGCTGTATTAATATCTAATATGAACATTTATCATTTAAATCCTCTATTAAGATCTAAATGAACATTTATCATTTAAATCCTCTATTAAGATCTAATATAAACATTTATCACATTTAAATGCTCTATTCATATGTAATATGAACATTTTTCATATTTAAATCCTGTATTAATATCTAACATGAATATTCCATTTAAATCCTCTAATATCTAATATTAACTTTTATCATATTTAAATACTGTATTAATATCTAATATAAACATTTATCATATTTAAATACTCTATTTATATCTAATATAAACATTTATCATATTTAAATGTTCTATCAATATCTAATATGAATTTTTATCATATTTAAATGATCTATTATTATCTAATATGAACTTTTATCATATTTAAATACTGTATTATTATCTAATATGGACAATCATATTTAAATCCTCTATTAATATCTAATATGAACATTTATCATATTTAAATGCTCTATTCATATGTAATATGAACATGTGTCATATTTAAATGCTGTATTAATATCTAATATGAATATCACATTTAAATTCTCTAATAATATCTAATATGAACATGTATCATATTTAAATCCTCTATTAATATCTAATATTAACTTTTATCATATTTAATTCTGTATTAATATATAATATAAACATGTATCATATTCAAATGCTCTATTAATATCTAATATGAACTTTTATCATATTTAAATGATCTATTAATATCTAATGTAAACATGAATCATATTTAAATGCTCTATTAATATCTAATATGAACATTTATCATATTTAAAAGCTGTATTAATATCAAATATGAATATGTATCATATTTAAATGCTCTATCAATATCTAATATAAACATGTATCATATTTAAATGCTCTATCAATATCTAATACAAACAATCATATCTAAATCCTCTATTAATATCTAATATAAACCTTTATCATATTTAAATGCTCTATTAATATCTAATATGAATATTTATCATATTTAAATGCTCTATTAATATCTATTATGAACATTTGTCATATTTAAATACTCTATTAATATCTATTATGAACATTTGTCATATTTAAATGCTCTATCAATATCTAATATGAACTTTTATCATATTTAAATTCTGTATTATCTAATTGGAATATCACATTGAAAATCTCTAATAATATCTAATATGAACATGTATCATATTTAAATGCTCTATTAATATCTAATATACATATTTATCATATTTAAATGCTCTATTAATATCTAATATGAACATTTATCATATTTAAATGCTCTATTAATATCTAATATAACATGTATCATATTTAAATGCTCTATTAATGTCTAATATAAACATTTATCATATTTAAATGCTCTATTAATATCTAATGATAATAATAATAATTATTATAATAATGATGATAATAATAATAATGATAATAATAATGATAATAATAATAATAGTAACAATAATAATAATGATGATAATAATGATAATAATAATAATGATAATTATAGTAATAATAATAATGATAATAATGATAATAATAATGATAATAATAATAATAATAATAATACGATAATAATTATAATTCTAGTAATAATAATGATGGTAATTATAAAGATAGTACTACTAATAATAATGACAATAATATTCATAATACTACTACATACTACTACTACTAATAATGATAATAATAAGAATAATATTGATAATAATAACAATTATTATTATTATAATGATAATAATGATAGTAATAATAATAATGATAATAATAGTAAAGATAGTAATAATAATAATAATAATAATAATGATGATAATAATAATAATAGTAATGATGACAATAATAATAATAATAATGATAATAATAATAATAATAGTAATGATGACAATAATAATAATAATAATAATAATAATGATAATAATAATAATAATAATAATGATGATGATAATAATAAAAATAATAATAACAATATTGATGATAATCATAATGATAATAATAATAATAATAACGATAATAATTATAATTATATTAATAATAATGATAGTAATGATAAAGATAGTACTAATAATAATAATGATGATAATATTCATAATACTATTGATAATACTACTACTACTACTACTACTAATAATAATAATATTGATAATAATAACAATTATTATTATAATGATAATAATGATAATAATAATAGTAATGATAGTAATAATAATAATAATAATAATAATGATAATAATAATAATATTAATAATGATGATAATAATAATAATAATAATAATGATAATAATAACAATAATGATGATGATGATAATAATAATAATAACAACAATATTGATGATAATAATAATAATAATAATAATAATAATAGTAATAATAAGACACTGTCATATGTCGGTCAGAGTTGGACTCAGTCACTTTAGACGTTTTAGTTTTGACCCAGCCACATTTTATTTGATTTTTTTTCGTAACGTTGATCGGTAGAGCTTAGCTACGATGCTTGCGCTAGCTAGCTAGCACTCGAAGGCATTACCTCCGCCAGGGGTTCTCAAACTGTGGTATACGCATCGCACCACGATTCACATCATTCTGGGAAGAAAGTTGTCATTTTATCAGCTTTGAGTCATTTATTGAGATGTGAATCAGGTTACTGCAACAAAAAACATGTACATTTTATTCTCATAAAATGTTCATTTTAGGGGGATTAAAGATGTTGCAATATTGTTTGCTTCCAAACAATAACAATGCTGTATTTCTTAAGCGTTTTTTCCCCGATGTAAAATGTTATTATATTATGATGTGAAGATAATGAGATTATTGTACCTATGTGTGTAGTCATTATTATATTCTATTAACCATGTTTACTCATTAGAGTTACAAGTAAGCTGGAGCCTACCCCAACAAAACACAAATATGACAAGAATACATTTGTAATATTAGGATAATGTCAGGAATTTTAAAGAATTCAATTGTAATAAAATGGAATCAAAGTAAATAAACTGGAAAGTGCTTCTGAAAAATAGCAATAAAGTACAGTGTTTTATGTTCCTATGTTCAAACACAGGGTTATTGTTCAAACTCTGTGTAATGTAAAAATATGGAATATACTTGTTAAATAAAACCTCTGCCTTGTTTTTTTATGAATACTTAGGCCCACTACGCTACTGTGTTTTAATGTTGCTCATCATGGTGGTACTTGAAGTGTGTTCTCAGGTGCTAAAAGGCGACAAAAGTCTGTGAATGACTGATCCATGCTAGTCAATAATTAGTGTGTGTGTGTGTGTGTTCTTGTCTTTCTACCCTTCTTGAGACATCAACAAGGAAAAGTAGCTTCCATATGAGGACCGGTGAACAAGTTAGGACCGAAATCATGGTCCCAATGCGGAAAACCATTGAATTTATTAGATGCAATGCAAATTGACTGTGTGTCGGTTTTAAAAAAAAGTGCTCCCCTTCTGGTCAACATATGAAATAACAAGTGTGTGGAAGAAATGTAAATGTTAAAGTTAAAAGTTAAAGTACCAATGATTGTCACACACACACACTAGGTGTGGCGAAATTATTCTTTGCATTTGACCCATCACCCTTGATCACCCCCTGGGAGGTGAGGGGAGCAGTGAGCAGCAGCGGTGGCCGCGCCCGGGAATCATTTTTGATGATTTAACCCCCAATTCCAACCCTTGATGCGGAGAGTCAAGCAGGGAGGTAATGGCTCCCATTTTTATAGTCTTTGGTATGACTTGGAGTCTTTGGTATGACTTCATCGTGCCAAAACCAAAAATTGGACGTCGAAACCTTTTAGCCAGGGTTAAAGTAGACAAGTGTGTGAACAAAATGAGACGTTAAGCACCGAGCTAGGTGAAAGTATGCCTGAGCTACAAGAGGAGGTAATCCTGTCTTTTTGCCATTTGTCTCAGATTAATCGTCCATTAAAATGAGCGTACCCATTCAATTGGCCCATTTTTTTTGGTTTATTCGTGAATAGCGTCGCCATAGAAACACGAAATGTTCCCAATTTAAAGTAGGGCCGTAGGCGCGTGTCAGACTTTTTCGGCGGTGTAACATATGTGGGGGTTCGTTGGCCGGTTCGTCTCGTATTAATCGATGCGATGCAGGCCCATATTATGCAGGCAGGCCCATAAATATTTTTCCAAACGGGTATGACTCAGCCGGGGTTTGAACTCACGACCGACCGATCTCAGGGCGGACACTCTAACCACAAGGCCACTTAATTAATTAATAATTAATAATTAATGAATATGTATATAGAGACATACTGTAATAACTTCAAGTAAATAATGAAGATTAAAAAACAATTACAAAGAAAGAAAAAAAAACATTTTTTACTAAAAGACTTCTTTCTGATAAAATTGGAAACAATTTCTGATATTCTTTCTGTTTCTGTAATATTGCAATATTTTTTCTTGAAATTATTACTTTTTTTAAATGTAAAATTATTACTTTTTAATGCAAAATGGTGACATTTGTCATATACAATTCAGAATTTTGTCACAGTATTGTCATTTTTAGGGACCGAATGTCCCTTTGGGATAGAGGACCCTAGCAAAAATCTACAGGAAGTTTGCAATTCCCCCTTCAATATAAAAGTTGGGTCAAAACAGTCACCTTTTTTTTAAACATTATCTACTCTGAGCGTGTTTGTCGTGTCTGCTTCAAAATAGCACAGGAGAAAGATTGAACCCTTCAGATTAAAAGTTGATAAAAGAGTTTTAATTACTGCTCCGGTTTGGATTTTATGAGCCGTCAAAGTCGGTCCCGTCCATCGCTGCTTGCAGCTTTAATTAGGGACCGAATGTCCCTTTGGGACAGAGGACCCCATTGAATTTCTAGCGTTTTATTCTTTCTTTCTTTATTATTATACCACCGCCTCTTTGAGCTGTAATTTGACCCCCTTAACATGCTTCACAACTCACCAAATTGGACACACACACCAGGACTGGCAAAAATTGCGATCTAATCAAAAAACCAAACCCCAAAACTAAAAATTGCGCTCTAGCGCCCCCTAGGATAAAACACAGACACAACTGCTCCTAGGAAGAAAACACAGACAAAACTGCCTGTAACTCGCAGTAAGAATATCGTAGAGACATGAAACAAAAACCTTTGTGTAGGTCTCACTTAGACCTACATTTCATATATTGACATCCACCAGCAAAAATCTACAGGAAGTTAGCAATTCCCCCTTCAATATAAAAGTTGGGTCAAAACAGTCACCTTTTTTGAAACATTATCTCCTCTGAGCGTGTTTGTCGTGTCTGCTTCAAAATAGCACAGGAGAAAGATTGAACCCTTCAGATTAAAAGTTGATAAAAGAGTTTTAATTACTGCTCCGGTTTGGATTTTATGAGCCGTCAAAGTCGGTCCCGTCCATCGCTGCTTGCAGCTTTAATTAGGGACCGAATGTCCCTTTGGGACAGAGGACCCTATTGAATTTCTAGCGTTTTATTCTTTCTTTCTTTATTATTATACCACCCCCCTTTTGAGCTTTAATTTGACCCCCTTAACATGCTTCAAAACTCACCAAATTGGACACACACACCAGGACTGGCAAAAATTGCGATCTAATCAAAAAACCAAACCCCAAAAATTGCGCTCTAGTGCCCCCTAGGAAGAAAACACAGACAAAACTGCCTGTAACTCGCAGTAAGAAACAAAACCTCTGTGTAGGTCTCACTTAGACCTGCATTTCATATATTGACATCCCCCAGCAAAAATCTACAGGAAGTTTGCAATTCCCCCTTCAATATAAAAGTTGGGTCAAAACAGTCACCTTTTTTAAAACATTATCTCCTCTGAGCGTGTTTGTCGTGTCTGCTTCAAAATAGCACAGGAGAAAGATTGAACCCTTCAGATTAAGAGTTGATAAAAGAGTTTTAATTACTGCTCCGGTTTGGATTTTATGAGCCGTCAAAGTCGGTCCCGTCCATCGCTCCTTGCAGCTTTAATTTTTAGGGGCCGCAATGTCCCTTTGGGACAGAGGACCCTATTGTATTTCGTGTGTTTTATTATTATTCCGCCGCCTCTTTGAGCTGTAATTTGACCCCCTTAACATGCTTCAAAACTCACCATATTTGACACACACATCAGGACTGGTGAAATTTGCCATCGAATCAAAAAAACCAAACCCCAAAACTCAAAATTGCGCTCTAGCGCCCCCTAGAAAAAAACACAGACAAAACTGCTTGCAACTTCCGGTATGAATGTCGTAGAGACATGAAACTCTAAACCTCTCTGTAGGTCTGATTTAGACCTAGATTTCATACATTGACATCCTTCAGCAAAAATCAACAGGAAGTTGGCAATTCCCCCTTCAAAACAAAATTTTAGTAAAAACAGTCACTTTTGCCTCTTTGAGCTGTAATTTGACCCCCTCAACATGCTTCAAAACTCACCAAACTGGACACACACAATAGGAGTGGCAAAAATTGCGATTTGATAAAAAACCCAACCCCAAAACTCAAAATTGCGCTCTAGCGCCCCCTAGGAAGAAAACACAGACACAAGTGCTCCTAGGAAGAAAACTCAGACAAAACTGCCTGTAACTTCCAGTAGGAATGTCTTAGAGACATGAAACAATAACCTCTATGTAGGTCTCACTTAGACCTACATTTCATAAATTGACAACCCCCAGCAAAAATCAACAGGAAGTTTGCAATTCCCCCTTCAAAACAAAGGTTTTGTAAAAAACGGTCACCTTTTTTCAAACATTATCTCCTCTGAGCGCGTTTGTCGTGTCTGCTTCAAAATAGCACAGGAGAGAGATTGAACCCTTCAGATTAAAAGTTGATAAAAGAGTTTTAATTACTGCTCCGGTTTGGATTTTATGAGCCGTCAAAGTCGGTCCCGTCCATCGCTGCTTGCAGCTTTAATTAGGGACCGAATGTCCCTTTGGGACAGAGGACCCTATTGAATTTCTAGCGTTTTATTCTTTCTTTCTTTATTATTATACCACCGCCTCTTTGAGCTGTAATTTGACCCCCTTAACATGCTTCAAAACTCACCAAATTGGACACACACACCAGGACTGGCAAAAATTGCGATCTAATCAAAAAACCAAACCCCAAAAATTGCGCTCTAGCGCCCCCTAGGAAGAAAACACAGACACAACTGCTCCTAGGAAGAAAACACAGACAAAACTGCCTGTAACTCGCAGTAAGAAACAAAACCTCTGTGTAGGTCTCACTTAGACCTGCATTTCATATATTGACATCCCCCAGCAAAAATCTACAGGAAGTTTGCAATTCCCCCTTCAATATAAAAGTTGGGTCAAAACAGTCACCTTTTTTTAAACATTATCTCCTCTGAGCGTGTTTGTCGTGTCTGCTTCAAAATAGCACAGGAGAGAGATTGAACCCTTCAGATTAAAAATTGATGAAAGAGTTTTAATTACTGCTCCGGTTTGGATTTTATGAGCCGTCAAAGTCGGTCCCGTCCATCGCTGCTTGCAGCTTTAATTAGGGACCGAATGTCCCTTTGGGACAGAGGACCCTATTGAATTTCTAGCGTTTTATTCTTTCTTTCTTTATTATTATACCACCGCCTCTTTGAGCTGTAATTTGACCCCCTTAACATGCTTCAAAACTCACCAAATTGGACACACACACCAGGACTGGCAAAAATTGCGATCTAATCAAAAAACCAAACCCCAAAAATTGCGCCCCCTAGAAAAAAACACAGACAAAACTGCTTGCAACTTCCGGTATGAATGTCGTAGAGACATGAAACTAAAACCTCTATGTAGGTCTGATTTAAACCTAGATTTCATACATTGACATCCTTCAGCAAAAATCAACAGGAAGTTGGCAATTCCCCCTTCAAAACAAAATTTTAGTAAAAACAGTCACTTTTGCCTCTTTGAGCTGTAATTTGACCCCCTCAACATGCTTCAAAACTCACCAAACTGGACACACACAATAGGAGTGGCAAAAATTGCGATTTGATAAAAAACCCAACCCCAAAACTCAAAATTGCGCTCTAGCGCCCCCTAGGAAGAAAACACAGACACAAGTGCTCTTAGGAAGAAAACTCAGACAAAACTGCCTGTAACTCCCAGTAGGAATGTCTTAGAGACATGAAACAAAAATCTCTATGTAGGTCTCACTTAGACCTACATTTCATAAATTGACAACCCCCAGCAAAAATCAACAGGAAGATTGCAATTCCCCCTTCAAAACAAAGGTTTTGTAAAAAACGGTCACCTTTTTTCAAACATTATCTCCTCTGAGCGCGTTTGTCGTGTCTGCTTCAAAATAGCACAAGAGAGAGATTGAACCCTTCAAATTTAAAGTTGATGAAAGAGTTTTAATTACTGCTCCGGTTTGGATTTTATGAGCCGTCAAAGTCGGTCCCGTCCATCGCTCTTTGCAGCTTTAATTTTTGTTGTTTTTGTAAAATAGTGTAATTTTTGGAGACTTTTGTCATAATTTTGCCAAGTAAAATTCCGATTATTATTATAACATTGTCAAAATTTTAAAGTTTTCCTGTAAAATTGTGACTTTCGTCGAGTAAAATTGCGACTCTTTCCATAAAATTGCCCAAATTTGAAGCTTTTCTTGTAAAATTGCGACTGTTATTGAGTACAATTCCAACTTTTGTCATAATATTGCACAAATGTTCAGTTTTTCTTGTAAAATGTTGACTTGCGTTGAGTAAAATGGCGACTTTTATTATAATACTGCCAACATTCTAAGTTTTTCTTGTGAAATTCCAACAAGCTTTTTTATATTTGCATAGTTTGTATATTTTATTCATGTTGTAAATACACATCTTTATATATCTAGAAAGGGTGGTCCTAATGAGGTAGGCTTTTTTTGGAGGTCTCAAGAAGGTAATAAATACAAGAATGGGTGTGTGTGTGTGTACATATATGTGTGTGTGTGTGTGTGTGTGTGTGTGTGTGTGTGTGTGTGTGTGTGTGTGTGTGTGTGTGTGTGCGTGTAAAAATGGATGTCAAGTGGTTAATGTGCAGCCCCGAGGAGCTTTGGCCTCATGTGACATTTGGATGTGATCCTATTGTTCCAAACTCCACTCTTATTGTGAAAATATTTGTCTCCACTCTCGCCCTCAGACATGAACACGACGTCTACATCTTGACGACGACGGCGTCCGCGAGGCAAAAGATCGTCAAACGTAGGTGAGAAACGTTTTTTTTCCTTTGTCGTGCCAGACACTTCATTAGGTACACCTGCAGGGGCCAATCCCAGGCAGGTTCTCTACAAACACGAACTACAACATGTGATGATTCACAACCATGCGTGTCTTTAATTTGATTTAATATATTAAGAATAACGCTGATTTTACTAGTATTACATTCATTTCAATGTATATACAAAAATGCATACTGCTTCTCAAAAACTAAAAGCTGACATGTGACACAAAAGTGAACATTATTATTTAGCACTTGTTACACACAATGTTTATATTGTCACTTTGAACACATTCTTTTTTTTTTTTATATATTTGCCTCAAAACAGTGGATGTTCAATAACTATTCTTTGCACTTAAAATACTTGTAATTATTATTAATTATTATTACAAGATTATGTTTGTCTTCAATTTAATTTTAATTTTTATACACTCTTTTTACCCAAACTTTTTTGGTCAAATAAATACAAATAAAATAAATAAATGTGATCATCTGACCACAGAACTTTCCTCCAGAAGGTCTTATCTTTGTCCATGTGATGTCAGATGAAACAAAAATGGAGCTGTTTGGCCACAATACCCAGCAATATGTTTGGAGGAGAAAAGATGAGGCCTTTAATCCCAGGAACACCAAACCTACCATCAAGCATGGTGACATGGTGACAAATTCCCATTCAGCCAGTAGTTGCAACTTGATGCTCTTGTCTGTGTAGTACTGTTGTAGTAATTGTGCCTCTCCAATGTATCTCTAAGACATCTTCTTGCAGGACTCGGTCTTCACAGATGTGGCGTAGCGTTCTCCTCTGCTTCTTGTCAATGTAGCATTCATGCTAGCTAACTTTAAGATGCTATTTTAAACTTGATGTGCGCCGTTTGTCTCTACAACGCCAACAGGTTACTTCAGTCCTATCTAAAGTTCTGTTTTGAGGCGAAATTGGGCTCCTCTCGTCGCGATCACAGACCGTGTGACAATATTAATCTTCATTCGTATGTGATGACGCCATCATTTATTTTTATTAAGCACATACGTTAATGTTGACAGCCCTAATATATATAGATATAGTTTGTATGTATATTTATAATATGTATATATATATATATATATATATATATATATATATATATATATATATATATATATATATATATATATATGTATAT
This sequence comes from Nerophis lumbriciformis, assembly GCF_033978685.3. NCBI lineage: Eukaryota > Metazoa > Chordata > Actinopteri > Syngnathiformes > Syngnathidae > Nerophis > Nerophis lumbriciformis. Next base: position 50,064,470 of record NC_084554.2, read on the forward strand.
ATATATATATATATATATATATATATATATATATATATATATGTATATATGTATTTACATATGTATATATGTGTATATATATATATATATATATATATATATATATATATATATATATATATATATATATATATATATATATATGTATATTGTCGGAGGCAGATATTTACATATATCCGTATTTAAGTGTTACTTCTTTAATTTCATAATCATATTACAAAACAGCTAGTGTTTTTCTTCCAATTGTGGTCTTTTGGTTGTCTGCAAATACTGTGTGCTAACCTTGAGTGTGGAATGTAAGAAAGAGAGATACTCCTTTCTCTTATCTATTCTTATGTCCAGGTGACAATGGGCATGTGTTTGGGCTGGAGGGACAAGACTGCGAGGGTGGGAGGGAGAGAGACTTGAGAGAGGAGAGGGTTTTTCATTGGAGGAGGGCAGACCATCTTAGCTGCGCGATTGAATGTTCTATGCTGGACTGGTCTCAGTATATTTACAAAGCTTTGCAAATATATACAAAATACCTATTCTGTCTCTGGTGGTTCTTTTACTCAGCTTTAAGTGTCGTAAAGAGCTTGGGAGCGACGACCAGAAACTTGAATTCCCAGGGAGGAACAACTGGTCCAAACACAACAATATGTATATGTACATTTATATATATATATATATATATATATATGTGTATATATATATATATATATATATATATATAAATACGTGTATATTTTATATATATATATATTATGTATATGTATATAATATATAAATTATATATATATATATGTGTATATATATATATGTGTGTATATATTATATATATATTATGTATATATATGTGTGTATATATATGTATATATACTGTGTATATATATATATATATATATATATATATATATATATATATATATATATATATATATATATATATATATATATATATATATATATATATACATACACATTTAAAAGTACAATATTTAATATTATGGATATTTGGGGAACATTTTGTTTTTTGTTGTTGCATACCAAAAATAACTTTCAAGCTTTTGGTTCTTTTCCAGTCCAATAAAATCTCCAGCAGCTTTTTCCGGAATATTTATTAGCATCGAAGCGAACATACAGAGGTGGTCAAAAGTGTACATACACGTGTAAAGAACATCATGTCATGGCTGTCTTGAGTTTACAATAATTTCTACAACTCTTATTTTTTTGTGATAGAGTGATTGGAGCACATACTTGTTGCTCACAAAAACATTCATGAAGTTTGCTTCTTTTATGAATTTATTATGAGTCTACTGAAAATGTGCTGGGTCAAAAGTATACATACAGCAATGTTCATATTTGCTTACATGTCCCTTGGCAAGTTTCACTGCAATAAGGCGCTTTTGGTAGCCATCCACAAGCTTCTGCTTGAATTTTTGACCACTCCTCTTGACAAAATTGGTGCAGTTCAGCTAATTGTGTTCGTTTTCTGACATGGACTTGTTTCTTTAGCATTGTCCACACATTTAAGTCAGGACTTTGGGAAGGCTATTCTAAAACCTTAATTCTAGCCTGATTTAGCCATTCCTTTACCACTTTTGACGTGTGTATGGGGTCATTGTCCTGTTGGAACACCCAACTGCGCCCAAAACCCAACCTCCGGGCTGATGATTTTAGCTTGTCCTGAAGAATTTGGAGGTAATCCTCCTTTTTCATTGTCCCATTTACTCTCTGTAAAGCAACAGTTCCATTGGCAGCACAACAGGCCCAGAGCATAATACTACCACCACCATGCTTGACGGTAGGCCTGGTGTTCCTGGGATTAATATCTACGGCTTTTCACACACACAAGTGAATGCAAGGCATACTTGGTCAACAGCCATACAGGTCACACTGAGGGTGGCCGTATAAACAACTTTAACACTGTTACAAATATGCGCCACACTGTGAACCCACACCAAACAAGACTGACAAACACATTTCGGGAGAACATCCGCACCGTAACACAACATAAACACGACAGAACAAATGCCCAGAACCGGTTGCAGCATTAACTCTTTCGGGATGCTACAATATACACCCCCCGCTACCCCCACACCTCAACCTCCTCATGCTCTCAAGGAGAGCATGTCCCAAATTCCAAGCTGCTGTTTTGAGGCATGTTAAAAAAAATAATGCACTTTGTGACTTCAATAATAAATTGGCATTTTTTTCCATAACTTGAGTTTGATTTATTTTGGAAAACCTTGTTACATTGTTTCATGCATCCAGCGGGGCATCACAACAAAATTAGGCATAATAATGTGTTAATTCCACGACTGTATATATCGGTATCGGTTGATATCGTAATCGGTAATTAAGAGTTGGACAATATCAGAATATCGGATAATGGCAAAAAGCCATTATTGGACATCTATACCAAAAACACAGGTCAAAAGTGGTAAAGGAATAGCTAAATCAGGCTAGAATGAAGGTTTTAGAATGGCCTTCCCAAAGTCCTGACTTAAACATTTGGACAATGCTGAAGAAACAAGTCCATGTCAGAAAAGCAACACATTTAGCTAAAATGTGTCATGTCTGTGTAATCATGTTTTGTTTTAGTCATGTCATGTTTTGTTTTGTTTAGTTATTGGACTCTTTAGTTTCTGGCTTTTCACTCCCTTGTCTTGTTTCCATAGTTACCCATTAGTTTCACCTCTTCCACGTTTGGACTCATTGTGCACTCTTGTTTGTCACCATAGCAACCCATTAGTTTTCACCTGCCCTCACGACTCACGCACCTGTCTTTAATCATGTCACTATTATTTAAGCTTCCAGTTGCCAGGCTGTCTGTCTGGCGACATCACACCCCTGTCACACTCTGTTTACCTCTGCGCACTTCATGCCATGTCCAAGTAAGTAGTTTCTATTCATGCCACAGTTAGCGACTTTTGTTCATGTCCTTAGTTTTTTTTGCCCACGTGCAAGTATTTGTTTTCATAGCCAAGTTGTTTTACCTCCGCTGTGAGCGCCTTTTGTTTATACCTTTTTGTATTTTTTTTGAGTTAGAATTAAAATGTATTCACCTTCACGCCATGTCTGGTCCAAATCGTTTGCACCACGGGAGAACAAACCTAGCCATAGTCCTAGTCCTGACAAAATGCACCAATTTTGTGGTCAAAGATTCAAGCAGAAGCTTGCCAAGGGACATGTAAGCAAATATTAACATTGCTGTATGTATACTTTTCACCCAGCACATTTTCAGTAGAGCCATAATAAATTCATAAAAGAACCAAAACTTCATGAATGTTTTTTGTGAGCAACAAGTATGTGCTCCAATCACTCTATCACAAAAAAAAAAAAAAAAGAGTTGTAGAAATTAAGAATGTAGAACGCTCTCCCTGACCACCTGAGGGCACCACAGACTGTGGATGCTTTTAAAAAAGGCTTAAAATCTTTCTTTTTTAAAAAGCATTTTTTTTAGATATATGCGTGATATATACGCTGTTGTATTTTTTTTAATTTATTTTTATTTTTATTATATTTTTATTTTTTAATACACTGTAGCACTGTTTGCTCAATGTAAAGTGCTTTTACAAATAAAATCCATTATTAATATTATTATTATTATTATTAAATGATTAGGACAGCCATGACATGATGTTCTTTACAAGTGTATGTAGACTGTATCATATCCTACATGTTATAGTAAAATATTATTATCATTATAGTCTGTTTTGTCACATGTTTGCAGCTGGCCTTGCCATGTTATGCAACAACACCGCATATTGTAATCATGAGGACAGGAAATTGCAGGTGTGTTTGTGAGTGGGTGTGGAGGTAAATACAGCCGGCCCACACACACACACACACACACGCACACACACACACACACATCAGAGCAGGTGAAGCAGTGATTATTTCTGCACACACACACACACACACACCTGCACAGCTGAGGCGACAACACAAGGTACGTTGAAAATTGTTATCCTCTTGTTGATTTCCTCAATCCATGCTATTTCACGTCAAACTCTCACACAACAGTCAAACTTTTTTGTTTCCCCCTCGTCTGCTTTGCTGCAATCATGTTGCGTTTGTTCCGCCACATTTGCGTGTGAAAGCAGGCCGGTAACGTCTTCACTGGTTTAATTGAAATGAAACCAGTCCTTCCTGTTGCTGCTTTTTCCCTCGGTCTTCAAAGGCATCACAGCTGCTCCCTTTTTTCCTGCCACTAAGCTCACTTTCCATGCATCCATTTTTGTTACGTTTAAGAGGAGTGATGTTGACATATATTATTTAAAAAAGCTTACTTGGCAGGAAATAATTGCAATAAATACATAAATAAGTAGACCTTTTTTTATATTTATTGTGTTTGGTTCTATTTATTGGAGTTGAAAGGTGTTAAATGTAAGAAAAGAGTGAAAGTGAACTGGTTCTTATCAGCTGACTTGATGTCATGATGGTAACTCTGATGCTTCTGACCTAGTGGATAATGCCACATTTGTCTTATATAACTACTTACGTACGTGCTGATACATGTACTTACATACATTTACTTACATACTGTACGTGCTACATACATTTACTTACTTATATATGATGCTACATGCACTTACATACATAATACATACATTTACTTACATACTGTACATGCTACATACATTTACTTTCTTAAATATGATGCTACATGTACTTACATACATTTACTTACATACTGTACATGCTACATACATTTACTTACTTATATATGATGCTACATGCACTTACATACATTTTCTTACATACTGTACATGCTACATACATTTACTTTCTTAAATATGATGCTACATGTACTTATATACATTTCTTACATACTGTACATGCTACATACATTTACTTTCTTAAATATGATGCTACATGCACGTACATACATTTACTTACATACTGTACATGCTACATACATTTACTTTCTTAAATATGATGCTACATGCACTTACATACATTTACTTACATACTGTACATGCTACATGCATTTACTTTCTTAAATATGATGCTACATGCACTTACATACATTTACTTACATACTGTACATGCTACATACATTTACTTTCTTAAATATGATGCTACATGCACTTACATGCATTTACTTACATACTGTACGTGCTACATACATTTACTTTCTTAAATATGATGCTACATTTACTTACATACATTTACTTACATACTGTACATGCTACATACATTTACTTTCTTAAATATGATGCTACATGTACTTACATACATTTACTTACATACTGTACATGCTACATACATTGACTTACTTATATACAATGCTATATTTACTTACATGCATGCCGCTATGTGTACTTACATACAGAATACATACATTTACTTACATACTGTACGTGCTACATACATTTACTTACTTATATATGATGCTACATGCACTTACATACATAATACATACATTTACTTACATACTGTACATGCTACTTACATTTACTTTCTTAAATATGATGCTACATGTACTTACATACATTTACTTACATACTGTACATGCTACATACATTTACTTACTTATATACAATGCTACATTTACTTACATGCATGCCGCTACATGTACTTACATACAGAATACATACATTTACTTACATACTGTACGTGCTACATACATTTACTTACTTATATATGATGCTACATGCACTTACATACATAATACATACATTTACTTACATACTGTACATGCTACATACATTTACTTTCTTAAATATGATGCTACATGCACTTACATACATTTACTTACATACTGTACATGCTACATACATTTACTTTCTTAAATATGATGCTGCATGCACTTACATACATTTACTTACATACTGTACATGCTACATACATTTACTTTCTTAAATATGATGCGACATGTACTTACATACATTTACCTACATACTGTACATGCTACATACATTTACTTTCTTAAATATGATGCTACATGCACTTACATACATTTAGTTATATACTGTACATGCTACATACATTGACTTACTTATATACAATGCTACATTTACTTACATGCATGCCGCGACATGTACTTACATACAGAATACATACATTTACTTACATACTTGCTTCATGCATTTACTTACATACATAATACATACATCCCTTTCCTTCATACATAATACATACATTTACTTACATACTGTATATAATACATACATTTACTTACATGCATGTTACATACATTGACTTACATACATTCTACATACATTGACTTACATACATGCTACATACATTTACTTACATACATGCTGCATACATTTACTTACATACTTGCTACATACATTCACTTACATACATTTACTTACTCACATGCTACATACATTTACTTACATACATGCTATATACAATGACATTTTTTTTACATACATGCTACATACATTTACTTACATACTTGCTGCATACATTTACTTACATACTTGCTACATACATTCACTTACATACATTTACTTACTCACATGCTACATACATTTACTTACATACATGCTATATACAATGACATTTACTTACATACATGCTACATACATTCACTTACATGCATGCTACATACATTGACTTACATACATGCTACATACATTTACTTACTCACATGCTACATACATTGACTTACATACATGCTACATACATTTACTTACTTATATACGATGCTACATTTACTTACATACATAATGCTCCATGTACTTACATACATAATACATAAATTTACTTACATATATGCTGCTACATTTACTCACTTACATATGATGCTGCATTTACTTACATACATGCTGCTACATGTACTTAAATACATGCCACATACAAACCCCGTTTCCATATGAGTTGGGAAATTGTGTGGGAGAGAATCTGGAGAAATCACTGCACGTAAGCAGCTAAGCCCGTGACCTTCGATCCCTCAGGCTGTACTGCATCAAAAAGCGACATCAGTGTGTAAAGGATATCACCACATGGGCTCAGGAACACTTCAGAAACCCACTGTCAGTAACTACAGTTGGTCGCTACATCTGTAAGTGCAAGTTAAAACTCTCCTATGCGAGGCGAAAACCGTTTATCAACAACACCCGGAAACGCCGTCGGCTTCGCTGGGCCTGAGCTCATCTAAGATGGACTGATACAAAGTGGAAAAGTGTTCTGTGGTCTGACGAGTCCACATTTCAAATTGTTTTTGGAAACTGTGGACGTCGTGTCCTCCGGACCAAAGAGGAAAAGAACCATCCGGATTGTTGAAAAGCCAGCATGTGTGATGGTATGGGGGTGTATTAGTGCCCAAGACATGGGTAACTTACACATCTGTGAAGGCGCCATTAATGCTGAAAGGTACATACAGGTTTTGGAGCAACATATGTTGCCATCCAAGCGTCGTTACCATGGACGCCCCTGCTTATTTCAGCAAGACAATGCCAAGCCACGTGTTACATCAACGGGGCTTCATAGTAAAAGAGTGCAGGTACTAGACTGGCCTGCCTGTAGTCCAGACCTGTCTCCCATTGAAAATGTGTGGCGCATTGTGAAGCCTAAAATACCACAACGGAGACCCCCGGACTGTTGAACAACTTAAGCTGTACATCAAGCAAGAATGGGAAAGAATTCCACCTGAGAAGCTTCAAAAATGTGTCTCCTCAGTTCCCAAACGTTTACTGAGTGTTGTTAAAAGGAAAGGCCATGTAACACAGTGGTGAACATGCCCTTTCCCAACTACTTTGTCACGTGTTGCAGCCATGAAATTCTAAGTTAATTATTATTTGCAAAAAAAAAATAAAGTTTATGAGTTTGAACATCAAATATGTTGTCTTTGTAGTGCATTCAACTGAATATGGGTTGAAAAGGATTTGTAAATCATTGTATTCCGTTTATATTTACATCTAACACAATTTCCCAACTCATATGGAAACGGAGTTTGTACATTGACTTGCATACTTGCTACACACATTTACTTACATACATGCTGCTACATTTACGTATATACATGCTGCTACATTTACTTATATACATGCTACATACATTTACTTACATACATGCCACATCAATTTAGTTAAATAAATGCTAAATACATTGACTTACATATTTTCTACACACATTTACTTACATACATGCTACACACATTGACTTACATATATGCTGTTACATTTACTTACATACATGCTACATACATTGATATTTACTTACATACATACTACATATATTGACATTTACTTACATACATGCTACATGCATTTACTTACATGCATGCTACATACATTTACTTACATAAATTATACATACATTGACTTACATACATGCTACATACATTTACTTACATACATACATGCTACATACATTTACTTACATACATACTGCATACATTTACTTACATACTTGCTACATACATTCACTTACATACATTTACTTACTCACATGCTACGTACATTTACTTACATACATGCTATATACAATGACATTTACTTACATACATGCTACATACATTTACTTACATACTTGCTACATACATTCACTTACATGCATGCTACATACATTGACTTACATACATGCTACATACATTTACTTACTCACATGCTACTTACATTGACTTACATACATGCTACATAGATTTACTTACATACATACATGCTACATACATTTACTTACATACATGCTGCATACATTTACTTACATACTTGCTACATACATTCACTTACATACATTTACTTACTCACATGCTACATACATTGACTTACATACATGCTACATACAATGACATTTACTTACATACATGCTACATACATTTACTTACATGCATGCTACATACATTTGCTTACATGCATGCTACATACATTCTACATACATTGACTTACATACATGCTACATACATCTACTTACATACATACATGCTACATACATTTACTTAAATACATGCTGCATACATTTACTTACATACTTGCTACATACATTCACTTACATACATTTACTTACTCACATGCTACATACATTTACTTACATACATGCTACATACAATGACATTTACTTACATACATGCTACATACATTTACTTACATACTTGCTACATACATTCACTTACATGCATGCTACATACATTGACTTACATACATGCTACATACATTTACTTACATACTTGCTACATACATTTACTTACATACATTTACTTACTCACATGCTACATACATTTACTTACATACATGCTACATACATTGACTTACATACATGCTACATACATTTACTTACTCACATGCTGCATACATTGACTTACATACATGCTACATACATTTACTTACATACTTGCTACATACATTCACTTACATACATTTACTTACATACATGCTACATACATTTACTTACTCACATGCTACATACATTGACTTACATACAAGCTACATACATTTACTTACTCACATGCTGCATACATTGACTTACATACATGCTACATACATTTACATACTTGCTACATACATTCACTTACATACATTTACTTACTCACATGCTACATACATGCTGTATACAATGACATTTACTTACATGCATGCTACATACATTGACTTACATACATGCTACATACATTTACTTACATGCTACATACATTTACTTACTCACATGCTACATACATTGACTTACATACATGCTACATACATTTACTTACTCACATGCTACATACATTTACTTACATACACGCTACATACATTGAATTTTTTTTACATACATGCTACATACACTTGAATTTCCCAAGCGTGCTGCCGACACTTGAACCAGGAGCGAGTGAGGCGGCCATTACTGAGGCCTCCAAAGTGTTGTCGGGATGTTTGCAGCCGCTCTCATGAAACGTCACTAAAACGTCATTAAAAAGCTCACTAAAACAGATTGGATAATTCAATAGACAACATTTTTATTAAAAACGTTTTTTCTTCACTACAGTTTGTGAATTGTTTTATTTCTTGTAAAACGACCCATACATGTTCACAAAGGGTGGCTGGGCTGGTAGAGCAATAGTGCGGGAAGGGAAAGGTGATGTTGTGTGTCCTGTGTGAGTTTTAGTGCCGCACAATGATGAATGGCTCCAATAAAGATGCGTTCAAGGGCGTCAGCAGGAAGGCGGGCCTGCAGATATGGACCATCCATGTGAGTCGGCCAAGTTCCAGGCAAGTGTTGCAACATTTTATTGACGCTCTTTGATCCCGTCCGACAGAACCTGCAGATGGTTCCTCTTCCGGCCCAAAGCTTCGGCAACTTCTTTGAGGGCGACTGTTACATCGTCCTGCACGTGAGGAGCAAACAAGAACCCTGACGCTCCCCCCCCCGACCCCTCTCCTACAACCCTCCGTGTTTGCTCCGCAGATGAGCGACGCCAAAAGCTCGGCGGCGGACCTCCACTACTGGATCGGGAAGGAGTCCTCTCAGGACGAGCAGGGCGGCGCCGCCGTCTACGTCAGCCAGCTGGACGAACACCTGGGCGGGGCGCCGGTCCAGCACCGGGAGGTGCAGGGTCACGAGACGCCTCGCTTCAGGGGCTACTTCAAAAACGGCCTCATGTGAGTCCTCCGGCTGTGACCCTCGGCGAGCAATCGCACGATTGGTCGGAATTGGAACGTGTCGCCGGGCAGAATATGGCAAGAGTGAGACTTTTCCGACGATGTAACATATGTGGGGATTCATTGGCCGGTTCGTCTCGTATTAATCGATGCAATGCAGGCCCATATTATGCAATGCAGGCCCATAAATATTTTTCCAAACGAGATTATTTTTTAAATTTAAATTCCGTTTGGAATATGGTAAGAATATGGCAAGAGTGAGACTTTTCCGACGGCGTAACATATGTGGGGGTTCGTTGGCCGGTTCGTCTCTTATTAATCGATACAATGCAGGCCCATATTATGTAGGCAGGCCCATAAATATTTATCCAAACAGGATTATTTGATAAATTTCAAATAAATGTCATCAATGATGAATTTCAAATAAATGTCATCAAATAATCCCGTTTGGAAAAATATTCATGGGCCTGTTTGCTTAATATGGGCCTGCATTGCATCGATTAATACGAGACGAACCGGCCAACGAACCCCCACACATGTTACACCGCCAGAAAGGTCTCACTCTTGCCATATTCCAAACAAGATTATTTGATGAATATAAATTCATCAAATAATCCCGTTTGGAAAAATATTTATGGGCCTGCATTGCATAATATGGGCCTGCATTGCATCGATTAATACGAGACGAACCGTCCAACGAACCCCCACATATGCTACGCCGTCGGAAAGGTCTCACTCTTGCCATATTCTTGCCATATTCCAAACGGGATTATTTGATTAATTTAAATTCATCAAATAATCCCGTTTGGAAAAATATTTATGGGACTGCCTACATAAAATGGGCCTGCATTGCATCGATTAATACGAGACGAACCGGCCAACGAACCCCCACATATGTTACACCGTCGGAAAGGTCTCACTCTTGCCAGATTCTTGCCATATACCAAACGGGTTTATTTGATTAATTTAAATTCATCAAATAATCCCATTTGGAAAAATATTTATGGGCCTGCATTGCATAATATGGGCCTGCATTGCATCGATTAATACGAGACGAACCGGCCAACGAACCCCCACATATGTTACACCGCCGGAAAGGTCTCACCCTTGCCATATTCTTGCCATATTCGAAACGGGATTATTTGATTAATTTAAATTCATTAAATAATCCCGTTTGGAAAAATATTTATGGGCCTGCCTGCATAAAATGGGCCTGCATTCCATCGATTAATACGAGACGAACCGGCCAACGAACCCCCACATATGTTACACCGCCGGAAAGGTCTCACTCTTGCCATATTCTTGCCGTATTCCAAACAGGGATTATTTGATTAATTTAAATTCATCAAATAATCCCGTTTGGAAAAATATTTATGGGCCTGCCTGCATAATATGGGCATGCATTGCATCGATTAATACGAGACGAACCGGCCAACGAACCCCCACGTATGTTACACCGTCGGAAAGGTCTCACTCTTGCCATATTCTTGCCATATACCAAACGGGTTTATTTGATTAATTTAAATTCATCAAATAATCCCATTTGGAAAAATATTTATGGGCCTGCTTGCATAATATGGGCCTGCATTGCATCGATTAATACGAGACGAACCGGCCAACGAACCCCCACGTATGTTACACCGTCGGAAAGGTCTCACTCTTGCCAGATTCTTGCCATATACCAAACGGGTTTATTTGATTAATTTAAATTCATCAAATAATCCCATTTGGAAAAATATTTATGGGCCTGCTTGCATAATATGGGCCTGCATTGCATCGATTAATACGAGACGAACCGTCCAACGAACCCCCACATATGTTACGCCGTCGGAAAGGTCTCACTCTTGCCATATTCTTGCCATATTCCAAACGGGATTATTTGATTAATTTAAATTCATCAAATAATCCCGTTTGGAAAAATATTTATGGGACTGCCTACATAAAATGGGCCTGCATCGCATCGATTAATACGAGACGAACCGGCCAACGAACCCCCACATATGTTACGCCGCCGGAAAGGTCTCACTCTTGCCATATTCTTGCTTTATTCCAAACAGGATTATTTGATGAATTTAAATTAATCAAATAATCCCGTTTGGAAAAATATTTATGGGCCTGCTTGCATAAAATGGGCCTGCATTGCATCGATTAATACGAGACGAACCGGCCAACGAACCCCCACATATGTTACACCGCCGGAAAGGTCTCACTCTTGCCATATTCTTGCCATATTCCAAACGGGATTATTTGATTAATTTAAATTCATCAAATAATCCCGTTTGTAAAAATATTTATGGGCCTGCCTGCATAATATGGGCCTGCATTGCATCGATTAATACGAGACGAACCGGCCAACGAACCCCCACATATGTTACACCGCCGGAAAGGTCTCACCCTTGCCATATTCTTGCCATATTCCAAACGGGATTATTTGATTAATTTAAATTCATCAAATAATCCCGTTTGGAAAAATATTTATGGGCCTGCCTACATAAAATGGACCTGCATTGCATCGATTAATACGAGACGAACCGGCCAACGAACCCCCACATATGTTACACCGTCAGAAAGGTCTCACTCTTGCCATATTCTTGCCATATTCCAAACGGGATTATTTGATTAATTTAAATTCATCAAATAATCCCGTTTGGAAAAATATTCATGGGCCTGCATTGCATTGATTAATTCGAGATGAACCCCCACATATGTTACGCCGTCAGAAAGGTCTCACTCGCGCCGACGGCCGTACTTTAAATTGGGAACCTTTCGTGTTTCCATGGCGACGCTATTCACGAATAAACCAAAAAAATGGGCCAATTGAATGGGTACGCTCATTTTAATGGAGGATTAATCTGAGACAAACGGCAAAAAGACAAGATTACCTCCTCTTGTAGCTCAGGCATACTTTCACGTAGCTTGGTGCGTAACGTCTCATTTTGTTCATAAACTTGTGTACTTTAACCCTGGCTAAAAGGTTTTGACGTCCAATTTTTGGTTTTGGCAAGATGGCAATCGGCGTGCCTTAGCTTGCTAACATGCTAACATTAGCATGCAAACTTTTTGCTCTACTTTTGCAACCGTTTACACCAGAGTTATAACTTGGTATGTAGCATTTGTTACCTGTTAGCATGCAAACGATAGCATGCTGGCAAGCTAACTTAAGCATGCTAAGTTTTTCATAAAATTTACATTTTTTTAAATCTATTTTCGCAGCCATACACCTTTGAGTCATATAACTATGAAACATGAATAATAATAATAATAGATTTTATTTGTAAAATGCACTTTACATCGAGCAAACAACCTCAAAGTGCTACAGTGTATTGAAAAATAATAATAATAATAAAAAGATAATAAAAAATTTAAATAAATAAATAAATAAATAAAAAACTAGAACAGCCTAATAGCTAGAACTAGTATGCATATATCCATAAAAAGGCTTGCTAACTGTTGTCATGCTAACGTTTTTACACATGCTAAATGTTAGCATTTTAATGTGCGCATGCCAACGTTTTAGGCTAGCTGTGTAGCTAATTTTGTACTTTACACCTAAAACTCTCGGATTCAGACACTCGGCACCATCTTAAAAGTACGGCGGCCTCCTGGGACCCCCGGCCAGAGGTCCGGGGCACAGATAGCAGGCCCATCAAAATTTCCGCGGGAATTTTCTAGTTATTCCTCATACTTCAACTTTTATTATTATAGTTCCGCACGTTTCTCTTACGATTAATACGAGACGAACCGGCCAACGAGCCCCCACATATGTTACGCCGTCGGAAAGGTCTCACTTGCGCCTACGGCCCTACTTTAAATTGGGAACATTTCGTGTTTCCATGGCGACGCTATTCACGAATAAACCAACAAAATGGGCCAATTGAATGGGTACGTTTTACACATGCTAAATGTTAGCATTTTAATCTGCGCATGCTAACGTTTTATAGCTCATCTTGTACAGTTACACCTAAAACTCACGGATTCGGACACTCGGCACCATCTTAAAAGTACGGCGGCTTCCTGGGACCCCCGGCCAGAGGTCCAGGGCACAGATAGCAGGCCCATGAAAATTTCCGAAGGGAATTTTCTAGTTTTTTTTAATCATTGCTCATCGCCATAGCAACCACATTGAATGGTTGTCTCCCAACACACAATATAAAAACCCAACCATGTGATATATGACACAACTTTATTACTGTGGTACTAAACTTTATCAATCTTATCTCGTTTGTCACTGCAATAAATGACATTCTATTAGTATTATATTATGATATATAATATGATTATTTTTTTCATTTAGTATCACATATCTTATCATATTTTTACATTGTTACATTTTTACTGCATTATTATGTCAAAGTTTAAGGTGAACTACAATCAACAAGTGCAGCAACACATTTAAAAAAAATTTTTTTTATTTGATTATAGTTATTTTTTAGTTTAGGGTGTTTCAGTTTTACTGTGTTATTATGTCCCTGTTTGAGGGGAACTACAATAATTAAGTACAGCAACATGTTTATACTGTATTTTATAGTATTTATTGTACAAAGTTGTCTTTTTTACTGTATCACTATGTTACTGTTTAAGATGAATTACAATGACTAAAGTACAACAACATGTTTTCGTTATTTATCTCTATCTTATAATGTATAATATTTACAATATAAAGTGACTACAGTGATTAAGTACAACAACATGTTTATATTATATATTTTATTTTATACTGAACCTGAACAATAATAACAATAATATCCATCCATCCATACATCTTCTTCCGCTTATCCGAGATCGGGTGCAGTTTTTTAATTGAGAAATGGTATCATGTAATTTCAGGAAAACCGGGAATTTTTCAAGTTCTTAAACAAACTTGTTTTGTTGTCCTGACTAAGATAGGAAAGGAGTCATGGCACTAAAAAAGCTTGGAAATAAGGTTAGAAAAAAACCCTGGAATTCCTGGAAATTCGTTGAACGTGTAAAAAATAGTTGTTTGAATTTCCAGGATGAGTTGAATGTGTTGAAGGTGGAACGGTTTGAATCGGCTGAAAAATGTGGGAATTGTGGAAGTTTAAATAATGGCCAATTCATTTTGAATGAGGAAAATGTCCCTAAAAACTGGGAATTCTTGGAAATCCGGGAATTTTTTGTTATACTTATTGAAAGGGAGCACACAATTCCTGAACAGGCTGAATATTTTGAAGTTGGAACGGTTTGAATCGGATACAAAATGTGGGAGTTGTGGAACTTTGAAAAATGGCCCATTCTTTTTTCATGGAAATTTGGCAATTTCTGGAAAAGCGGGAATTTTGGGGAAAATGTTAAAAGACTTGAATGTTCTGAATGAGTTGAATTGGTTGGTGTTGGAATTTTTCAAATCGGTCGAGAAATGAAGTAGAAACATTTCTAATGGTATTTGCGGAATTTCCTAGAATTTTGGGAAAACCGGGAATTTTTCCAGTTCAAAAAGCAACTTTGTTTTTTTGTCCTGATTAAGAGGAATCGTTTGACGGTGAAATGGTTGAAGGGGGTTGAAAAATGTGGAAGGAGTAGTCGCCAGAAAAAAGGGTGAAAATAGGGCTTTGGAAAACCAGGAATTCTGGAAAATCCTGGAATTTTTTTTTGAACATGGAAAATGAAGTAGCTTGAATTTCCTGGATGGTGAAATGTGTTGAAGGTAGAAGGTTTGAATCGGTTGAAATATATGGACATTTTGGAAGTTTAAAAAATGGCCAATTAATTTTGAATGAGGAAAATGTCCCTAAAAACAGGGAAATCTTGGAAATCCGGGATTTTTTAAATAATTATTGAAAGGGAGCACACACTTCTTGAACAGGCTGAATATTTTGAAGTTGGAACAGTTTGAATCGGATACAAAATGTGGGAGTTGTGGAACTTTGAAAAATGGCCCATTCTTTTCCATGGGAATTTCATGGAAATTTAGCAATTTCAGGAAAAGCGGGAATTTTGGGGAAAATGTTAAGAGACTTGAATGTTCTAAATGAGTTGAATTGGTTGGTATTGGAATTTTTCAAATCGGTCGAGAAATGTTAAAGGAGAAACATTTTTAATGGTATTGCGGAATTCCTGGAATTTCGGGTAAACCAGGAATTTTTCCAGCTCAAAAAGCAACTTTTTTTTGTTGTCCTGATTAAGAGGAATGGTTTGACGGTGAAACGGTTGAAGGGGGTTGAAAAATGTGGAAGGAGTAGTCGCCAGAAAAAAGGGTGAAAATAGGGCTTTGGAAAACCAGGAATTCTGGAAAATCCTGGAATTTTTTTTTGAACATGGAAAATGAAGTAGCTTGAATTTCCTGGATGGTGAAATGTGTTGAAGGTAGAAGGTTTGAATCGGTTGAAATATATGGAAATTTTGGAAGTTTAAAAAATGGCCAATTAATTTTGAATGAGGAAAATGTCCCTAAAACAGGGAAATCTTGGAAATCCGGGATTTTTTAAACAATTATTGAAAGGGAGCACACAATTCCTGAACAGGCTGAATATTTTGAAGTTGGAACGGTTTGAATCGGATACAAAATGTGGGAGTTGTGGAACTTTGAAAAATGTCCCATTCTTTTCCATGGGAATTTCATGGACATTTGGCAATTTCGGGAAAAGCGGGAATTTTTGGGAAAATGTTAAAAGACTTGAATGTTCTGAATGAGTTGAATTGGTTGGTGTTGGAATTTTTCAAATCGGTCGAGAAATGTTGAAGTAGAAACATTTTTAATGGTATTTGCGGAATTTCCTAGAATTTCGGGAAAACCGGGAATTTTTCCAGTTCAAAAAGCAACTTTGTTTTTTTGTCCTGATTAAGAGGAATCGTTTGACGGTGAAACGGTTGAAGGGGGTTGAAAAATGTGGAAGGAGTAGTCGCCAGAAAAAAGGGTGAAAATAGGGCTTTGGAAAACCAGGAATTCTGGAAAATCCTGGATTTTTTTTTTTGAACATGGAAAATGAAGTAGCTTGAATTTTCTGGATGGTGAAATGTGTTGAAGGTAGAAGGTTTGAATCGGTTGAAATATATGGAAATTTTGGAAGTTTAAAAAATGGCCAATTAATTTTGAATGAGGAAAATGTCCCTAAAAACAGGGAAATCTTGGAAATCCGGGATTTTTTAAATAATTATTGAAAGGGAGCACACACTTCTTGAACAGGCTGAATAATTTGAAGTTGGAACAGTTTGAATCGGATACAAAATGTGGGAGTTGTGGAACTTTGAAAAATGGCCCATTCTTTTCCATGGGAATTTCATGGAAATTTAGCAATTTCAGGAAAAGCGGGAATTTTGGGGAAAATGTTAAGAGACTTGAATGTTCTGAATGAGTTGAATTGGTTGGTATTGGAATTTTTCAAATCGGTCGAGAAATGTTAAAGGAGAAACATTTTTAATGGTATTGCGGAATTCCTGGAATTTCGGGAAAACCAGGAATTTTTCCAGTTCAAAAAGCAACTCTTTTTTTTGTCCTGATTAAGAGGAATGGTTTGACGGTGAAACAGTTGAAGGTGGTTGAAAAATGTGGAAGGAGTAGTCGCCAGAAAAAAGGGTGAAAATAGGACTTTGGAAAACCAGGAATTCTGGAAAATCCTGGATTTTTTTTTTGAACGTGGAAAATAAAGTAGCTTGAATTTCCTGGATGGTGAAATGTTTTGAAGGTAGAAGGTTTCAATCGGTTGAAAAATGTGGAAATTGTGGAAGTTTGAAAAATGGCCAGTTCATTTAGAATGAGGAAAATGTCCCTAAAAACTGGGAAATCCTGGAAATCCGGGATTTTTTAAATAATTTTTGAAAGGGAGCACACAATTCCTGAACAAGCTGAATATTTTGAAGTTGGAACGGTTTGAATCGGATACAAAATGTGGGAGTTGTAGAACTTTGAAAAATGTCCCATTCTTTTCCATGGGAATTTTTGGAAATTTAGCAATTTCTGGAAAAGCGGACATTTTTGGAAAAATGTTAAAAGACTTGAATGTTCTGAATGAGTTGAATTGGTTGGTGTTGGAATTTTTCAAATCGGTCGAGAAATGTTGAAGTAGAAACTTTTTTATGGTATTGCGGAATTCCTGGAATTTCGGGAAAACCGGGAATTTTTCCAGCTCAAAAAGCAACTTTTTTGTTGTTGTCCTGATTAAGAGGAATGGTTTGACGGTGAAACGGTTGAAGAGGGTTGAAAAATGTGGAAGAAGTAGTCGCCAGAAAAAAGGGTGAAAATAGGGCTTTGGAAAACCAGGAATTCTGGAAAATCCTGGATTTTTTTTTGAACATGGAAAATAAAGTGGCTTGAATTTTCTGGATGGTGGAATATGTTGAAGGTAGAAGGTTTGAATCGGTTGAAAAATATGGAAATTGTGGAAGTTTAAAAAATGGACAATTAATTTTGAATGAGGAAAATGTCCCTAAAAACTGGGAAATCTTGGAAATCCGGGATTTTTTAAATAATTATTGAAAGGGAGCTCACAATTCATGAACAAGCTGAATATTTTGAAGTTGGAACGGTTTGAATCGGATACAAAATGTGGGAGTTGTAGAACTTTGAAAAATGTCCCATTCTTTTCCATGGGAACTTTTGGAAATTTGGCAATTTCTGGAAAAGCGGGAATTTTGGGAAAATGTTAAAACACTTCAATGTTCTGAATGAGTTGAATTGGTTGGTGTTGGAATTTTTCAAATCGGTCGAGAAATGAAGTAGAAACATTTCTAATGGTATTTGCGGAATTTCCTAGAATTTTGGGAAAACCGGGAATTTTTCCAGTTCAAAAAGCAACTTTGTTTTTTTGTCCTGATTAAGAGGAATCGTTTGACGGTGAAATGGTTGAAGGGGGTTGAAAAATGTGGAAGGAGTAGTCGCCAGAAAAAAGGGTGAAAATAGGGCTTTGGAAAACCAGGAATTCTGGAAAATCCTGGAATTTTTTTTTGAACATGGAAAATGAAGTAGCTTGAATTTCCTGGATGGTGAAATGTGTTGAAGGTAGAAGGTTTGAATCGGTTGAAATATATGGAAATTTTGGAAGTTAAAAAAATGGCCAATTAATTTTGAATGAGGAAAATGTCCCTAAAAACAGGGAAATCTTGGAAATCCGGGATTTTTTAAATAATTATTGAAAGGGAGCACACACTTCTTGAACAGGCTGAATATTTTGAAGTTGGAACAGTTTGAATCGGATACAAAATGTGGGAGTTGTGGAACTTTGAAAAATGGCCCATTCTTTTCCATGGGAATTTCATGGAAATTTAGCAATTTCAGGAAAAGCGGGAATTTTGGGGAAAATGTTAAGAGACTTGAATGTTCTGAATGAGTTGAATTGGTTGGTATTGGAATTTTTCAAATCGGTCGAGAAATGTTAAAGGAGAAACATTTTTAATGGTATTGCGGAATTCCTGGAATTTCGGGAAAACCAGGAATTTTTCCAGTTCAAAAAGCAACTCTTTTTTTTGTCCTGATTAAGAGAAATGGTTTGACGGTGAAACAGTTGAAGGTGGTTGAAAAATGTGGAAGGAGTAGTCGCCAGAAAAAAGGGTGAAAATAGGACTTTGGAAAACCAGGAATTCTGGAAAATCCTGGATTTTTCTTTTGAACGTGGAAAATAAAGTAGCTTGAATTTCCTGGATGGTGAAATGTTTTGAAAGTAGAAGGTTTGAATCGGTTGAAAATGTGGAAATTGTGGAAGTTTGAAAAATGGCCAGTTCATTTAGAATGAGGAAAATGTCCCTAAAAACTGGGAAATCCTGGAAATCCGGGATTTTTTAAATAATTTTTGAAAAGGAGCACACAATTCCTGAACAAGCTGAATATTTTGAAGTTGGAACGGTTTGAATCGGATACAAAATGTGGGAGTTGTAGAACTTTGAAAAATGTCCCATTCTTTTCCATGGGAATTTTTGGAAATTTAGCAATTTCTGGAAAAGCGGACATTTTTGGAAAAATGTTAAAAGACTTGAATGTTCTGAATGAGTTGAATTGGTTGGTGTTGGAATTTTTCAAATCGGTCGAGAAATGTTGAAGTAGAAACTTTTTTATGGTATTGCGGAATTCCTGGAATTTCGGGAAAACCGGGAATTTTTCCAGCTCAAAAAGCAACTTTTTTGTTGTTGTCCTGATTAAGAGGAATGGTTTGACGGTGAAACGGTTGAAGGGGGTTGAAAAATGTGGAAGAAGTAGTCGCCAGAAAAAAGGGTGAAAATAGGGCTTTGGAAAACCAGGAATTCTGGAAAATCCTGGATTTTTTTTTGAACATGGAAAATAAAGTGGCTTGAATTTTCTGGATGGTGGAATATGTTGAAGGTAGAAGGTTTGAATCGGTTGAAAAATATGGAAATTGTGGAAGTTTAAAAAATGGACAATTAATTTTGAATGAGGAAAATGTCCCTAAAAACTGGGAAATCTTGGAAATCCGGGATTTTTTAAATAATTATTGAAAGGGAGCACACAATTCATGAACAAGCTGAATATTTTGAAGTTGGAACGGTTTGAATCGGATACAAAATGTGGGAGTTGTAGAACTTTGAAAAATGTCCCATTCTTTTCCATGGGAATTTTTGGAAATTTGGCAATTTCTGGAAAAGCGGGAATTTTTGGGAAAATGTTAAAAGACTTGAATGTTCTGAATGAGTTGAATTGGTTGGTGTTGGAATTTTTCAAATCGGTCGAGAAATGTTGAAGTAGAAACATTTTTAATGGTATTTGCGCAATTTCCTAGAATTTCGGGAAAACCGGGAATTTTTCCAGTTCAAAAAGCAACTTTGTTTTTTTGTCCTGATTAAGAGGAATGGTTTGACGGTGAAACAGTTGAAGGTGGTTGAAAAATGTGGAAGGAGTAGTCGCCAGAAAAAAGGGTGAAAATAGGACTTTGGAAAACCAGGAATTCTGGAAAATCCTGGATTTTTTTTTTGAACGTGGAAAATAAAGTAGCTTGAATTTCCTGGATGGTGAAATGTTTTGAAGGTAGAAGGTTTGAATCGGTTGAAATATATGGAAATTTTGGAAGTTTAAAAAATGGCCAATTAATTTTGAATGAGGAAAATGTCCCTAAAAACAGGGAAATCTTGGAAATCCGGGATTTTTTAAATAATTATTGAAAGGGAGCACACACTTCTTGAACAGGCTGAATATTTTGAAGTTGGAACAGTTTGAATCGGATACAAAATGTGGGAGTTGTGGAACTTTGAAAAATGGCCCATTCTTTTCCATGGGAATTTCATGGAAATTTAGCAATTTCAGGAAAAGCGGGAATTTTGGGGAAAATGTTAAGAGACTTGAATGTTCTGAATGAGTTGAATTGGTTGGTATTGGAATTTTTCAAATCGGTCGAGAAATGTTAAAGGAGAAACATTTTTAATGGTATTGCGGAATTCCTGGAATTTCGGGAAAACCAGGAATTTTTCCAGTTCAAAAAGCAACTCTTTTTTTTGTCCTGATTAAGAGGAATGGTTTGACGGTGCTTGAAAAATGTGGAAGGAGTAGTCGCCAGAAAAAAGGGTGAAAATAGGACTTTGGAAAACCAGGAATTCTGGAAAATCCTGGATTTTTTTTTTGAACGTGGAAAATAAAGTAGCTTGAATTTCCTGGATGGTGAAATGTTTTGAAGGTAGAAGGTTTGAATCGGTTGAAAAATGTGGAAATTGTGGAAGTTTGAAAAATGGCCAGTTCATTTAGAATGAGGAAAATGTCCCTAAAAACTGGGAAATCTTGGAAATCCGGGATTTTTTAAATAATTATTGAAAGGGAGCACACAATTCCTGCACAGGCTGAATATTTTGAAGTTGGAACAGTTTGAATCGGATACAAAATGTGGGAGTTGTGGAACTTTGAAAAATGGCCCATTCTTTTCCATGGGAATTTCATGGACATTTGGCAATTTCGGAAAAAGCGGGAATTTTTGGGAAAATGTTAAAAGACTTGAATGTTCTGAATGAGTTGAATTGGTTGGTATTGGAATTTTTAAAATCGGTCGAGAAATGTTAAAGGAGAAACATTTTTAATGGTATTGCGGAATTCCTGGAATTTCGGGAAAACCGTAAATTTTTCCCAGTTCAAAAACTACTTTTTTTTTTGTCCTAATTAAGAGGAATGGTTTGACGGTGAAATGGTTGAAGGGGGTTGAAAAATGTGGAAAGAGTAGACGCCAGAAAAAAGGGTGAAAATAGGGCTTTGGAAAACCAGGAATTCTGGAAAATCCTGGAATTTTTTTTGGAATTTGGAAAATAAAGTAGCTTGCCGACAGCAGGATTGCCGACCAGAGCTGTTGCCCGTGATTTGAATGTTCATTTCTCTACCATAAGCCGCCTCCAAAGGCGTTTCAGAGAATTTGGCAGTACATCCAACCGGCCTCACAACCGCAAACCGGCCAAACAACCGCCTCACACCGGCCCAGGACCTCCACATCCAGCAGGCATGATCGTCTGAGACCATGCTCACTAATACAGATTTGTCAACAATATTTGAGAGAAATAGGCCTTTATTTTATAATTAACATTATTTACTACATAAAGTTACTGCAATGATTAAGCACAATATTGTTTTTATTATATATTTGTCTTTTACATCGTATAAAATGTACTATACTGCAATGATGAACTGTTGCCTGGTACTTTGTTGTACTTTTATGGGACTTTGACCTTTGCCGGATGTCTCCACAGCTACAAGAAAGGGGGCGTGGCCTCAGGCTTCAACCACGTGGACACCAACGCTTACAATGTGCAGCGTTTGCTGCACGTCAAGGGGCGGAAGCACGTGACGGCCACCGAGGTAAGTTTGATGACGCCACGGAAGTAACATGGTTGTTCTGCTTTTGCTTTGTCGTGACAACCGCACGATCGTGGGTGATTATGAAGATATTAGTGTGACTTCTGAGGGATGTTCTGAGGTGGGAGTGAACGTGTGTGTTGCCAGGTGGGGCAGCTTTTACATGGGTGACATGAAAGTGTGTGTTGCCAGGTGGAGGTGTCATGGAGCAGCTTTGAAATAGGTGACATGAACGTGTGTGTTGCCAGGTGGAGGTGTCATGGAGCAGCTTTAACATAGGTGACATGAAAGTGTGTGTTGCCAGGTGGAGCACCTTTAACATAGGTGACATGAAAGTGTGTGTTGCCAGGTGGAGGTGTCATGGAGCAGCTTTAACATAGGTGTTATGAAAGTGTGTGTTGCCAGATGGAGGTGTCATGGAGCAGCTTTAACATAGGTGTTATGAAAGTGTGTGTTGCCAGGTGGAGGTGTCATGGAGCAGCTTTGATATAGGTGACATGAAAGTGTGCGTTGCCAGGTGGAGGTGTCATGGAGCAGCTTTAACATAGGTGTTATGAAAGAATGTGTTGCCAGGTGGCGGTGTCGTGTTGCGAGGTGGCAGTGTCATGGAGCAGCTTTAACTTTGGTGACATGAACATGTGTGTTGCCAGGTGGGGGTGTCATGGAGCAGCTTTAACATAGGTGTTATGAAAAAGTGCGTTGCCAGGTGGCGGTGTCGTGTTGCCAGGTGGCAGTGTCATGGAGCAGCTTTAACATAGGTGACATGAACATGTGTGTTGCCAGGTGGAGGTGTCATGGAGCAGCTTTAACATAGGTGACATGAAAGTGTGTGTTGCCAGGTGGAGGTATCATGGAGCAGCTTTAACATAGGTGTTATGAAAAAGTGCGTCGCCAGGTGGCGGTGTCGTGTTGCCAGGTGGCAGTGTCATGGAGCAGCTTTAACATAAGTGACATGAAAGTATGCGTTGCCAGGTGGCAGTGTCATGGAGCAGCTTTAATATCTTGAAGGTAGAAAAGCGCTATACAAGTATAACCCATTTATAGGTGTTATGAAAATGTGTGTTGCCAGGTGGTAGTGTAATGGAACAGCTTTAACGTAGGTGACATAAAAGTGTGTGTTGCCAGGTGGAGGTGCCATGAAGCAGCTTTAACACAGGTGACACGAACGTGCGCGTTGCCAGGTGGAGGTGTAATGGAGCAGCTTTAACATGGGTGAGATGAAAGTGTGTGTTGCCAGGTGTAGGTGTAGTGGAGCAGCTTTAACATAGGTGACATGAACGTGTGCGTTGCCAGGTGGAGCAGCTTTAACATAGGTGACAAGAAAGTGTGTGTTGCCAGGTGGAGGTGTCATGGAGCAGCTTTAACATAGGTGTTATGAAAATGCGTGTTGCCAGGTGGAGGTGTCGTGTTGCCAGGTGGCGGTGTAATGGAACAGCTTTAACATAGGTGACATGAATGTGTGTGTTGCCAGGTGGAGGTGTCATGGAGCAACTTTAACACAGGTGACATGAACGTGTGCGTTGCCAGGTAGAGGTGACATGGAGCAGCTTTAACATAGGTGACATGAAAGTGTGTGTTGCCAGGTGTAGGTGTAGTGGAGCAGCTTTAACATAGGTGACATGAAAGAGTACGTTGCCAGGTGGAGGTGTCAAGAAGGTGTGTTGCCAGGTGGAGGTGTCATGGAGCAGCTTTAACATAGATGACATGAAAGTATGCGTTGCCAGGTGGAGCAGCTTTAACATAGGTGAAAAGAAAGTGTGTGTTGCCAGGTGGAGGTGTCATGGAGCAGCTTTAATATAGGTGAATATAACGTGTGTGTTGCCAGGTGGAGGTGTCATGGAGCAGCTTTAACATAGGTGTTATGAAAATGTGTGATGCCAGGTGGAGGTGTCGTGTTGCCAGGTGGCGGTGTAATGGAACAGCTTTAACATAGGTGACATGAACGTGTGCGTTGCCAGGTGGAGGTGCCATGGAGCAACTTTAACACAGGTGACATGAAAGTGTGTGTTGCCAGGTGGAGGTGTCATGGAGCACCTTTAACATAGGTGACATGAAAGTGTGTGTTGCCAGGTGGAGGTGTCATGTAGCAGCTTTAACATAGGTGACATGAAAGTATGCGTTGCCAGGTGGAGCAGCTTTAACATAGGTGACATGAAAGTGTGCGTTGCCAGGTGGAGGTGTCAAGAAGGTGTGTTGCCAGGTGGAGGTGTCATGGAGCAGCTTTAACATAGATGACATGAAAGTATGCGTTGCCAGGTGGAGCAGCTTTAACATAGGTGAAAAGAAAGTGTGTGTTGCCAGGTGGAGGTGTCATGGAGCAGCTTTAATATAGGTGAATATAACGTGTGTGTTGCCAGGTGGAGGTGTCATGGAGCAGCTTTAACATAGGTGTTATGAAAATGTGTGATGCCAGGTGGAGGTGTCGTGTTGCCAGGTGGCGGTGTAATGGAACAGCTTTAACATAGGTGACATGAACGTGTGCATTGCCAGGTGGAGGTGCCATGGAGCAACTTTAACACAGGTGACATGAAAGTGTGTGTTGCCAGGTGGAGGTGTCATGGAGCACCTTTAACATAGGTGACATGAAAGTGTGTGTTGCCAGGTGGAGGTGTCATGTAGCAGCTTTAACATAGGTGACATGAAAGTATGCGTTGCCAGGTGGAGCAGCTTTAACATAGGTGAAAAGAAAGTGTGTGTTGCCAGGTGGAGGTGTCATGGAGCAGCTTTAACATAGGTGTTATGAAAATGTGTGATGCCAGGTGGAGGTGTCGTGTTGCCAGGTGGCGGTGTAATGGAACAGCTTTAACATAGGTGACATGAACGTGTGCGTTGCCAGGTGGAGGTGCCATGGAGCAACTTTAACACAGGTGACATGAAAGTGTGTGTTGCCAGGTGTATGTGTAGTGGAGCAGCTTTAACATAGGTGACATGAAAGTGTGTGTTGCCAGGTGGAGCAGCTTTAACATAGGTGACATGAAAGTGTGCGTTGCCAGGTGGAGGTGTCAAGAAGGTGTGTTGCCAGGTGGAGGTGTCATGGAGCAGCTTTAACATAGATGAGATGAAAGTATGCGTTGCCAGGTGGAGCACCTTTAACATAGGTGACATGAAAGTGTGTGTTGCCAGGTGGAGGTGTCATGGAGCAGCTTTAACATAGGTGACATGAAAGTATGCGTTGCCAGGTGGAGCAGCTTTAACATAGGTGACAAGAAAGTGTGTGTTGCCAGGCGGAGGTGTCATGGAGCAGATTTAACATAGGTATTATGAAAGTGCTTGTTTCCAGGTGTCGGTGTCGTGTTGCCAGGTGGCGTTATAATAGAGCAGCTTTAACGTACGTGACATGAAAGTGTGTGTTGCCAGGTGGAGGTGTCATGGAGCAGCTTTAACATAGGTGACATGAAAGTGTGTGTTGCCAGGTGGAGGTGTCATGGAGCAGCTTTAACATAGGTGTTATGAAAAATTGCGTTGCCAGGTGGCGGTGTCGTGTTGCCAGGTGGCAGTGTCATGGAGCAGCTTTAACATTAGTGACATGAAAGTGTATGTTGCCAGGTGGAGCAGCTTTAACATAGGTGACATGAAAGTATGCGTTGCCAGGTGGCAGTGTCATGGAGCAGCTTTAATATCTTGAAGGTAAAAAAGCGCTATACAAGTATAACCCATTTATAGGTGTTATGAAAATGTGTGTTGCCAGGTGGTAGTGTAATGGAGCAGCTTTAACGTAGGTGACATAAAAGTGTGTGTTGCCAGGTGGAGGTGCCATGAAGCAGCTTTAACACAGGTGACACAAACGTGTGTGTTGCCAGGTGTAGGTGTAGTGGAGCAGCTTTAACATAGATGACATGAAAGTGTACGTTGCCAGGTGGAGGTGTCAAGAAAGTGTGTTGCCAGGTGGAGGTGTCATGGAGCAGCTTTAACATAGGTGACATGAAATCGTGTGTTGCCAGGTGGAGGTGTCATGGAGCAGCTTTAACATAAGTGACGTGAAAGTGTGTGTTGCCAGGTGGAGGTGTCATGTAGCAGCTTTAACAAAGGTGACATGAACTTGTGTGTTGCCAGGTGGAGCAGCTTTAACATAGGTGACATGAAAGTATGCGTTGCCAGGTGGCAGTGTCATGGAGCAGCTTTAATATAGGTGTTATGAAAATGTGTGTTGCCAGGTGGTAGTGTAATGGAACAGCTTTAACGTAGGTGACATAAAAGTGTGTGTTGCCAGGTGGAGGTGCCATGAAGCAGCTTTAACACAGGTGACACGAACGTGTGTGTTGCCAGGTGGAGGTGTAATGGAGCAGCTTTAACATGGTTGACATGAAAGTGTGTGTTGCCAGGTGTAGGTGTAGTGGAGCAGCTTTAACATAGGTGACATGAACTTGTGTGTTGCCAGGTGGAGCAGCTTTAACATAGATGACATGAAAGTATGCGTTGCCAGGTGGAGCAGCTTTAACATAGGTGAAATGAAAGTATGCGTTGCCAGGTGGCAGTGTCATGGAGCAGCTTTAATATAGGTGTTATGAAAATGTGTGTTGCCAGGTGGTAGTGTAATGGAGCAGCTTTAACGTAGGTGACATAAAAGTGTGTGTTGCCAGGTGGAGGTGCCATGAAGCAGCTTTAACACAGGTGACACGAACGTGCGTGTTGCCAGGTGGAGGTGTAATGGAGCAGCTTTAACATGGGTGACATGAAAGTGTGTGTTGCCAGGTGTAGGTGTAGTGGAGCAGCTTTAACATAGGTGACATGAAAGTGTGTGTTGCCAGGTGGAGGTGTCATGGAGCAGCTTTAACATAGGTGACATG
>NC_084554.2:50097500-50150000 GCF_033978685.3 Nerophis lumbriciformis
AGATTCTAATTTACCAGACATAAGTATTTTGCGTGAAAACACTCTTACATCACACGTGGCACATATTAATAAATAGTATTTGTTTTAGTTATATTGTGAAATTTACAAACGTTCCTTGGAGGGATGAATGAGTGAACTAGATGCATATTTCCCAACCAGTATTCTAACGTTGAAACAACATGCTTTTTGACAACGTTTAATCAACGTTGGGTTCTGACGTTGATTTGACATTCAATCTTGGTCATTTCCCAACCAATGATCTACAACACAAATACAACATTGAAACAACATGCTTTTTGACAACGTTTAATCAATGTTGGGTTCTGACATTGATTTAATCATTGAAATGTGGTTATTTCCCAACCAATTTTCTACAACACAAATACAACGTTGAAACAACATGCTTTTTGACGACGTTTAATCAATGTCTAGTTCTGATGTTGATTTGACATTGAATTTGGGTAATTTCCCAGCCAATTGGCTACAACACAAATACAATGTTGAAACAACATGCTTTTTGGTGACGTTTAATCAATGTCTAGTTCTGATGTTGATTTGACATTGAATTATGGTCATTTCCCAACCAATGTTCTACAACACAAATACAACGTTGAAACAACATGCTTTTTGACAACTTTTCATCAATGTTGGGTTCTGACATTGATTTAACCATTGAAATTTGGTTATTTCCCAACCAATTTTATACAACACAAATACAACGTTGAAACAACATGCTTTTTGACGACGTTTAATCAATGTCTAGTTTTGATGTTGATTTGACATTGAATTTGGGTAATTTCCCAGCCAATTGGCTACAACACAAATACAATGTTGAAACAACATGCTTTTTGGTGACGTTTAATCAATGTCTAGTTCTGACGTTGATTTGACATTCAATCTTGGCCATTTCCCAACCATTGTTCTACAACACAAATACAACGTTGAAACAACATGCTTTTTAGCAACGTTTAATCAATGTTGGGTTCTGACGTTGATTTGACATTGAAATTTGGTAATTTTCCAACCAATTTTCTACAACACAAATACAACGTTGAAACAACATGCTTTTTTTTTTACAACTTTTCATCAATGTTGGGTTCTGACATTGATTTAATCATTGAAATGTGGTTATTTCCCAACCAATTTTCTACAACACAAATACAACATGCTTTTTGACGACGTTTAATCAATGTCTAATTCTGATGTTGATTTGACATTGAAATGTGGTAGTTTTCCAACCAATGTTCTACAACACAAATACAACATTGAAACATGTTTTTTGACAACTTTTCATCAATGTTGGGTTCTGACATTGATTTGACCATTGAAATTTGGTAATTTCCCAACCAATGTTCTACAACACAAATCCAACGTTGAAACAACATGCTTTTTGGTGACGTTTAATCAATGTCTAGTTCTGATGTTGATTTGACATTGAATTATGGTCATTTCCCAACCAATTTTATACAACACAAATACAACGTTGAAACAACATGCTTTTTGACAACTTTTCATCAATGTCTTGTTTTGATGTTGATTTAACATTGAATTATGGTCATTTCCCAGCCAAGTGGCTACAACACAAATACAACGTTGAAACAACATGCTTTTTGACGACGTTTAATCAATGTCTAGTTTTGATGTTGATTTGACATTGAATTATGGTCATTTCCCAACCAATGTTCTACAACACAAATACAACGTTGAAACATGGTTTTTGACAACTTTTCATCAATGTTGGATTCTGACATTGAATTAATGATTGAAATTTGGTAATTTCCCAACCAATGTTCTACAACACAAATACAACGTTGAAACAACATGCTTTTTGATGACGTTTAATCAATGTTGGGTTCTGACATTGATTTAACCATTGAAATATGGTAATTTTCCAACCAATTTTCTACAACACAAATCCAACGTTGAAACAACATGCTTTTTGACAACGTTTAATCAATGTCCAGTTCTGACATTGATTTGACATTGAATTTGGGTAATTTCCCAGCCAATATCAATGTTGGATTCTGACGTTGATTCTCCAACCAACAACATGGATCCAATGTTAGACACCAACTTGGTCTCAATTAACAAAAACAACTATTTTTCAACGTTGTTTCATGGTCAGTTTGAAAGGACATGTTACGTATAATCAACGTTGTATCAATGTCTTGTGCCTGCTGGGCTGGTATCAAAGTGGTCGTGAGTCAGCTGCGTGTGTGTGTGTGTGTGTGTGTGTGTGTGTGTGTGTGTGTGTGTGTGTGTGTGTGTGTGTGTGTGTGTGTGTGTGTGTGTGTGTGTGTGTGTGTGTGTGTGTGTGTGTGTGTGTGTGTGTGTGTGTGTGTGTGTGTGTGTGTGTGTGTGTGTGTGCCCTGCAGGGCTACATCAAGGCCAAGAACTACCCAGCATGCACCAGCGTGGAGGTGATGTCCGAGGGAGGAGAGACGGCCATGTTTAAGCACCTCTTCAAGTCCTGGAGGGACAAGCACCACACGCAGGGTCTGGGCACCGCGCACACCTTGGGGAAGATCGGTAGGTGCCTGACTTTGAAGTGCAGTCATAAGGTGAGGAAGCGTTTAAGTCGGGTGTGCTCGCCTCTGCAGCCAAGGTGGAGCAGGTGAAGTTTGACGTCCAGGAGCTGCACGCCCGTCCTGAGCTGGCGGCGCAGCAGCGCATGGTGGACGACGCCTCAGGGGACGTCAAGGTGGTCTTTGCCACACCCGGACTTCACCTTCCTGCCCACTGAGACGCTCATTCTTCTTCCTGCGTCCCTCAGGTGTGGCGGGTGGAGAACTTGGAGCTGGCTGAGGTCACTTCCAGCACCTTTGGACAGTTCTATGGTGGAGACTGCTACTTGGTCCTGTACACCTACCGCGTCTCGGCCAGGGAGCGACACATCCTCTACATGTGGCAGGTATCGCACCTACCATGTCAGTAGTAGTACTACTATTAGTAGTTATCAGGTTCAAACACTGATGACAGCTATTAAACAGACAAGAAGCAAGGAATCATGCAGAGACAGAGTTCAATTTTGCTCATGAGGAGAGACGTATTGGGCTGCACACTCAGTTACAGTTCCAACCTACGCTCTAAGGCACAGCCCACGTGCTCCTCTATTTATCCGGGAGGTCCCTGGTTACATCACTGAGGCTGCTTCTGAAGGAAGGGGGGTAATTTCAGCAGCCCCAGTTAGACACAATATATGATTATTCAGAAATGGAAATGTGCTGACACTCGTGATGTCTCTGCTTTGTCTGCGTCAAGGTACTCGATGTTCGCCCTTGGCAGTCAGCAGGACACAAACACTGATACGAGACGACTCGCAATCCAAGATTGCAAGTTGTCCCTTTGCACAGATAGAAAAGTACAACTTTAGCACAACTGATAATAACTATAGCAACAGCCTTTAAGCATAAGAGTTGTGTGATAACTTATACATAGTAGTAGTGGTGGTGGTAGTAATAGTAGCCAGGGAGCGACACATCCTCTACATGTGGCAGGTAGCACATCTACCATGTCAGTAGTACTACTACTAGTAGTAGTAGTAGTACTGGTAGTAGCAGTAGTAGTAGTAGTAGTAGTAGTAGTAGTAATAGTAGCAAGGGAGCGACACATCCTCTACATGTGGCAGGTATCGCACCTACTATGTCAATAGTAGTACTAGTAGTGGTAGTAGTAGTAGTATTAGTAGTTGTAGTAGTGATAGTAGTGGTAGTGGTAGTAGTAGTGGTAGTGGTGGTAGTAGTAGTATCAGTTGTAGTAGTAATATTAGTAGTAGCAGTAGTATTTGTAGTAGTAATAGTAGTAGTAGTAGTAGTAAGAGTAGTAGTGGTAGTACGGTAGTAGTAATAGTAGTAGTAGTAGTAGTGGTAGTAGTAAGAGTAGTAGTGGTAGTAGTAGAAGTAGTAATAGTAGTAGTAGTAGTAATAGTAGCCAGGGAGCGTCACATCCTCTACATGTGGCAGGTATCGCACCTTCTATGTCAGTAGTAGAAATACTACTAGTAGTACTGGTAGTAGTAGTAGTACTAGTAATAGTAGTAGTAGTAATAGTAGCCAGAGAGCAACACATTCTCTACATGTAGCAGGTATCTCACCTTCTATGTCAGTAGTACTACTACTAGTATTAGTACTGGTGGTAGTAGTACTAATAATAGTAGTACTAGTAATAGTAGTAGTAATAGTAGCCAGAGAGCAACACATCCTCTACATGTGGCAGGTATCTCACCTTCTATGTCAGTAGTACTACTACTAGTATTAGTACTGGTGGTAGTAGTACTAATAATAGTAGTACTAGTAATAGTAGTAGTAATAGTAGCCAGAGAGCAACACATCCTCTACATGTGGCAGGTATCTCACCTTCTATGTCAGTAGTAGTAATACTAGTAGTAGTAATGGTAGTAGTAGTACTAGTAATAGTAGTAGTAGTAGTAGTAGTAATAGTAGCCAGAGAGCAACACATCCTCTACATGTGGCAGGTATCTCACCTTCTATGTCAGTAGTAGTAATACTAGTAGTAGTACTGGTAGTATTAGTACTAGTAATAGTAGTAGTAGTAATAGTAGCCAGAGAGCAACACATCCTCTACATGTGGTAGGTATCTCACCTACTATGTCAGTAGTACTACTACTAGTAGTACCTAGTAGTGGTACTAGGTACTACTACTACTACCAGTAGTAGTAGTACTACTTCTACTACTACTACCAGTAGTAGTAGTAGTAATAGTGGTAGTAGGCAGGGAGCGACCCGTCCTCTACATGTGACAGGTCACAAACTTACTATGCCAGTAATAGTACTACTAGTAGTAGAGGTAGTACTACTAGTAGGGCCATAAACCTACTACGTCAGTAATAGTAGTACTACTGCTACTAGTAGTAGTATTAGCGTCATAAAGCTACTCGATCAGTAATAGCAGTACGACTAGTAGTAGTGGCAGTAACAAGCTATACGTAGCGTAACTACATTTCCCAGTATCTTGATTAAGAATCCTTACAAATAGGAATCGGATATTCAATCGAAAATTGAATTACTTAGAGTAGAAACACTTTGTAGGGCTCAACAAAAGACATGCAACTGAATGGCAAAGACTACTACACTAGTCAATAGTCCAGGCTGCAATGTGGGTTGTGGGTACAACTCCTCCAGGCAACAAGGTCAAGGTGTTGTTGCTCACCGGCAGGGTCGTCACGCCACCCAGGACGAGGTGACGGCGTGCGCCTACCAGGCGGTGACCGTGGACCAGCAGTACCACGGGGCTCCTGTGCAGGTCCGTGTGGTCATGGGCAAGGAGCCTCGTCACTTCCTGGCTATCTTCAGAGGGAAACTGATCATCTTTCAGGTGCGCTCTCAATATAGAAACAATACACTATTAATAAGTACGCACAAAATGCATAAAGCTACAGTACCGTACAATAGAGTACAAAATGATACTACCGTACTTAAACTACTACTTTAGCGCAGTTATTCTCAAACTGTGCTACGTGTGTACCACTAATGCAGGGGTCGGCAACCCGCGGCTCTAGAGCCACATGCGGCTCTTTAGCGCCGCCCTAGTGGCTCTCTGGAGCTTTTTCAAAAAATGTATGAAAAATGGAAAAAGATGAGGGGGGAAAAAAAATCTATTTTTGTTTTAATATGGTTTCTGTAGGAGGACAAACATGACACAAACCTCCCTAATTGTTATAAAGCACACTGTTTATATTAAACATGCTTCACTGATTCGAGTATTTGGCGAGCGCCGTTTTGTCCTACTCATTTTGGCGGTCCTTGAACTCACCGTAGTTTGTTTAGATCAGGGGTCGGCAACCCAAAATGTTGAAAGAGCCATTTTGGACCAAAAACACAAAAACAAATCTGTCTGGAGCCGCAAAAAAATAAAAGCCATATTAAATACAGATAGTGTGTCATGGAATTAAGAGGACTTAAAGGAACCTCAAATATAGCTACAAATTAGGCATAATGATGCAATATGTACATATAGCTAGCCTAAATAGCCTGTTAGCATCGATTAGCTTGCAGTCATGCAGTGACCAAATATGTCTGATTAGCACTCCACACAAGTCAATAACATCAACAAAACTCACCTTTCATGCACAACCTTAAAAGTTTGGTGGACAAAATGAGACAGAAAAAGAAGTGGCATAAAACACGTCCTAGAAAGTCGGAGAAAGTTATACATCTAAACAAACTACGGTGAGTTCGAGGACCGCCAAAATGAGTAGGACAAAACGGCGCTCATCGCCAAATACTCGAATCAGTGAAGCATGTTTAATATAAACAGTGTGCTTTGTAACAATTAGGGAGGTTTGTGTCATGTTTGGACTCCTACAGAAACCATATTAAAACAAAAATAGTTGTTATAAAGCACACTGTTTATATTAAACATGCTTCACTGATTCGAGTATTTGGCGAGCGCCGTTTTGTCCTACTCATTTTGGCGGTCCTTGAACTCACCGTTTGTTTACATGTATAACTTTCTCCGACTTTCTAGGACGTGTTTTATGCCACTTCTTTTTCTGTCTCATTTGGTCCACCAAACGTTTAAGGTTGTGCATGAAAGGTGAGTTTTGTTGACGTTATTGACTTGTGTGGAGTGCTAATCAGACATATTTGGTCACTGCATGACTGCAAGCTAATCGATGCTAACAGGCTATTTAGGCTAGCCATATGTACATATTGCATCATTATGCCTCATTTGTAGCTATATTTGAGGTTCCTTTAAGTCCTCTTAATTCCATGACACACTATCTGTATGTAATATGGCTTTTATTTTTTTGCGGCTCCAGACAGATTTGTTTTTGTATTTTTGGTCCAATATGGCTCTTTCAACATTTTGGGTTGCCGACCCCTGGACTAGTGGTAGGCGGGCTCAAACACAATGTTACTCTTCCAACTGTGTGTAATGTTACAGTGGACAAAATATTAAATATACTTATATATACACAGTCGTGGTCAAAAGTGTACATACAGTGTACATATATATATATACATATATATAGTGCGCCCCTACTAGTTTTTGTATGCTGAAGATGTTTGGTGTTTAGGGCGGTACCGGACGGCCGGGCGTGGCCAGCTCAGTGGGCGGAGTCAGGCTCTTCCACGTCCGAGGCACCAGCGAGCTGAACACCAAAGCCACTGAGGTGGCGGCCAGAGCGTCGTCCCTCAACACCAACGACGTCTTCGTGCTGGAGACGGCGCAGGCCTGCTTCCTGTGGTACGGCAAGGTGGGTGCTGTCCATTCCTCGCCGCCGTCCTTCAAAGGTGACGCGCTGGACTGTGGCCGTCCCTCAGGGTTGCAACGGCGACGAGCGTCTGATGGGAAAAGACGTGGCCGACAGTCTGTCCAGGCGGGACAAGCAGCTGGTGATGGAGGGACAAGAACCCGCCGAGTTCTGGATGGCTTTAGGAGGAAAGGCTCCGTACGCCAGTGACAAGAAGTACCCGCTCGCCATCTTGCCACTCGTTCACCTGAACGTAGTCCTCACACTATATGTGTCTTTGTCAGCCTCCAGAGGGAGGAGCCTCTTCACAGTCCCCGCCTCTTCGAATGCTCCAATCAGACGGGACGCTTTCGGATGACCGAGGTGGACGACTTCGCCCAGAGCGACCTGGACGAGGAGGACGTCATGCTGCTGGACACCTGGGAGGAGGTGGGAGGAGTTACCTTGGCCCCGCCCTCTCTCTTCTGTGTCGGCCAATCACAGTTAAGGGTAGCGCAATGTGTGGCGCGGGGCAACATTTTTAACGGCCCGCGGCACGTCGGAATGATACTATTACCTAAAATAATGATTCCATTACCAAAAACAATGATACTATTACCAAAAACAATGATACTATTACCAAAAACAATGATTCCATTACCAAAAACAATGATATTGTTACCAAAAACAATGATACTATTACCAAAAACAATGATACTATTACCAAAAACAATGATACTATTACCAAAACAATGATACTATTTCCAAAAACAATGACATTATTACCAAAAACAATGATACTATTACCAAAAACAATGATACAATTAC
Organism: Nerophis lumbriciformis; assembly: GCF_033978685.3. Classification (NCBI taxonomy): domain Eukaryota; kingdom Metazoa; phylum Chordata; class Actinopteri; order Syngnathiformes; family Syngnathidae; genus Nerophis; species Nerophis lumbriciformis. The sequence continues at coordinate 50,105,524 of NC_084554.2, forward strand.
CAAAAACAATGATATTATTACCAAAAACAATGATATTATTACCAAAAACAATGATACTATTACCAAAAACAAAGATACTATTACCAAAAACAATGATACTTTTACCAAAAACAATGATACTATTACCAAAACAATGATACTATTTCCAAAAACAATGATACTATTACCAAAAACAAAGATACTATTACCAAAAACAATGATACTTTTACCAAAAACAATGATACTATTACCAAAACAATGATACTTTTCCCAAAAACAATGATACTATTACCAAAAACAAAGATACTATTACCAAAAACAAAGATACTATTACCAAAAACAATGATACTATTACCAAAAACAATGAAACTATTACCAAAAACAATGAAACTATTACCAAAAACAATGACACCATTACCAAAACAATGATACTTTTCCCAAAAACAATGATACTATTACCAAAAACAAAGATACTATTACCAAAAACAATGATACTTTTACCAAAAACAATGATACTATTACCAAAACAATGATACTATTACCAAAAACAATGATATTATTACCAAAAACAATGATACTATTACCAAAAACAATGATACTATTACCAAAAACAATGATACTATTACCAAAAACGATATTATTACCAAAAACAATGATACTATTACCAAAAACAATGATACTATTACCAAAAACAGTGATACTATTACCAAAACAATGATACTATTACCAAAAACAATGATACTATTACTAAAAACAATGATGCTATTACCAAAACAATGATACTATTACTAAAAACAATGATGCTATTACCAAAACAATGATACTATTTCCAAAAACAATGATATTATTACCAAAAACAATGATACTATTACCAAAAACAATGATACTATTACCAAAACAATGACCTTTTTCCCAAAAACAATGATACTATTACCAAAAACAAAGATACTATTACCAAAACAATGATACTATTTCCAAAAACAATGATATTATTACCAAAAACATTGATACTATTACCAAAAACAATGATATTATTACCAAAAACAATGATACTATTACCAAAAACAATGATACTTTTCCCAAAAACAATGATACTATTACCAAAAACAATGATATTATTACCAAAAACAATGATATTATTACCAAAAACAATGATACTATTACCAAAAACAATGAAACTATTACCAAAAACAATGAAACTATTACCAAAAACAATGATACTATTACCAAAACAATGATACTTTTCCCAAAAACAATGATACTATTACCAAAAACAAAGATACTATTACCAAAAACAATGATACTATTTCCAAAAACAATGATATTACCGTATTACCAAAAACAAGGATACTATTACCAAAAACAATGATATTATTACCAAAAACAATGATATTGTTACCAAAAACAATGATATTATTACCAAAAACAATATTATTACCAAAAACAATGATACTATTACCAAAAACAATGATACTATTACCAAAAACAATGATATTATTACCAAAAACAATGATAGTATTACCAAAAACAATGATACTATTACCAAAAACAATGAAACTATTACCAAAAACAATGATACTATTACCAAAAACAATGATACTATTACCAAAAACAATGATACTATTACCAAAACAATGACCTTTTTCCCAAAAACAATGATACTATTACCAAAAACAAAGATACTATTACCAAAAACAATGATACTATTACTAAAAACAATGATACTATTACCAAAACAATGATACTATTTCCAAAAACAATGATATTATTACCAAAAACAATGATACTATTACCAAAAACAATGATATTATTACCAAAAACAATGATATTATTACCAAAAACAATGATACTATTACCAAAAACAATGATATTATTACCAAAAACAATATTATTACCAAAAACAATGATACTATTACCAAAAACAATTATATTATTACCAAAAACAATGATATCATTTCCAAAAACAATGATATTATTACCAAAAACAATGATACTATTACCAAAAACAATTATATTATTACCAAAAACAAACATAAAAAGTAGAAAAAAGTGGCAATATTGACTCTCATAACACAAAACTGTTGTATTTTAGTTTTATTTTAAAACCGAAAAAATCTTAATATAATAACTTATTTTTTACACACCTTTAGTGTGACTTTTTGTTTAACCGACATTGTATAAAAAAGAAAAATAATGATTAAAAAGCAGTGTTTTTATGAATTATTTACCCATTTTAGGCTCCAATTACTTCATATTAAATATTTCACTTAAAAATGTTTTTGGGGAAAATATTGCATATTTTGTGTTTTTGCCACAAAAAAAAAGGTTTTCTTTGGGGAAAAAATGTGCTTAGAACATAGAAAATAAATAATGTTATGACAATGGATGGACTTGAAGTTGATCAATAGATATTTAAGTGTTTAAAGTAAAAAAATAAAAAAGTAAAAATATTTTCAACACTTTAATGACTGAGACCCTTTAGTGTGATTTTTTAAAACCATATTTTGTGTTTTTGCAATAAAAAAACGTTTTTTTTTATTTGGGGAAAAAAGGGCATAAAACATTAAAAAAATAACTTTATGGAAACGGATCGATATGAAGTTGATCAATAGATATTTAAGTGTTGAAAGCAAAATAACAAATCTAAATAGTAATGACTTATTTTCAACACTTTAATGACTGAGACCCATTTGGGTCCTCGGGATCTTTAGTGTGACTTTTTTTTAACCAAAATTGTATAAACAATAATGAGTCAAAAGCAACTTTTTTATGAATTATTTACATATTTTAGGCTCCAATTACTTCATATTAAATATTTAATTTTAAAAATTTTGGGGGGAAAATATTGCATATTTTGTGATTTTGCCATAAAAACAGGGTTTTCTTGGAGGGGGGGGGGGGTTTAAACATAGAAAATAAATCACTTTATGACAATGGATAGATTTGTAGTTGATCAAAAGATACTTAAGTGTTGAAAGTAAAAAATAAATAAAAAAATAACCTATTTTCAACACTTTAACGACTGAGACCCTTTTGGGTCCCCGAGACCTTTAGTGTGACTTTTTTTTTTTAAACAAAAATTGTAGAAACAATAATAATTAGTCAAAAGCAATGTTTTTATGAATTATTTACCTATTTTAGGCTCCAATTACTTCATATTAAATATTTAATTTTGGGGGGTAAATATTAATATAATAAAATATTGCATATTTTGTGTTTTTGCCATAAAAAAACAGGGTTTTCTTTGGGGGGGAAAAGGGCATAAACATAAAAAATAAATAAATTTATGACAATGGATGGATTCGAAGTTGATTAATAGATATTTAAGTATTGAAAGTAAAAATAAAAATAAATAGTAAAAACCTATTTTCAACACTTTAATGACTGAGACTTTTTTGGGTGCTTGGGAACTTTAGTGTGACTTTTTATTTTTATTTTTTTTACCAAAATTGTAGAAACAATAATAATGAGTCAAAAGCAATGCTTTTATGAATTATTTACCTATTTTAGGCTCCAATTACTTCATATTAAATATTTAATTTTGGGGGGTAAATATTAATATAATAAAATATTGCATATTTTGTGTTTTTGCCATAAAAAAACAGGGTTATCTTTGGGGGGAAAAAAGGGCATAAACATAAAAAATAAATAAATTTATGACAATGGATGGACTCGAAGTTGATTAATAGATATTTAAGTATTGAAAGTAAAAAAAAAAAAAAAAAATAGTAATAACCTATTTTCAACACTTTAATGACTGAGACTCTTTTGGGTGCTTGGGAACTTTAATGTGACTTTTTTTTTTTTTTACCAAAATTGTAGAAACAATAATAATGAGTCAAAAGCAATGTTTTTATGAATTATTTACCTATTTTAGGCTCCAATTACTTCATATTAAATATTAAATTTTTTGGGGTAAATATTAATATAATAAAATATTGCATATTTTGTGTTTTTGCCATAATAAAACCGGGTTTTCTTTGGGAGAAAAAGGGCATAAAACATAAAAAAAAATAAATAACTTTATGACAATGGATGGATTTGAAGTTGATCAATAGATACTTAAGTATTGAAAGTTAAAAAAACAAAAATAATAATAACCTGTTTTCAACACTTAAATAACTGAGACCCTTTTGGGTCCCCGGGACTTTTAGTGTGACTTTTTTTTTTAAACAAAAATTGTAGAAACAATAATAATGAGTCAAAAGCAATGTTTTTATGAATTATTTACCTATTTTAGGCTCCAATTACTTCATATTAAATATTTAATTTTTGGGGGTAAATATTAATATAATAAAATATTGCATATTTTGTGTTTTTGCCATAAAAAAACAGGGTTTTCTTTGGGGGGAAAAAAGGGCATAAACATAAAAAATAAATAAATTTATGACAACGGATGGATTCGAAGTTGATTAATAGATATTTAAGTATTGAATGTAAAAATAAAAATAAATAGTAATAACCTATTTTCAACACTTTAATGACTGAGACTCTTTTGGGTGCTTGGGAACTTTGGTGTGACTTTTTTTTTTTTTACCAAAATTGTAGAAACAATAATAATAAGTCAAAAGCAATGCTTTTATGAATTATTTACCTATTTTAGGCTCCAATTACTTCATATTAAATATTTAATTTTGGGGGGTAAATATTAATATAATAAAATATTGCATATTTTGTGTTTTTGCCATAAAAAAACAGGGTTTTCTTTGGGGGGAAAAAAGGGCATAAACATAAAAAATAAATAAATTTATGACAACGGATGGATTCGAAGTTGATTAATAGATATTTAAGTATTGAAAGTAAAAATTTAAAAAAATAGTAATAACCTATTTTCAACACTTTAATGACTGAGACCCTTTTGGGTGCTTGGGAACTTTAGTGTGACTTTAAAAAAAAATTTTTTATTTTTTTTTTACCAAAATTGTAGAAACAATAATAATGAGTCAAAAGCAATGTTTTTATGAATTATTTACCTATTTTAGGCTCCAATTACTTCATATTAAATATGACATTTTTGGGGGTAAATATTAATATAATAAAATATTGCATATTTTGTGTTTTTGCCATAATAAAACAGGGTTTTCTTTGGGAGAAAAAGGGCATAAAACATAAAAATTTATGACAATGGATGGATTTGAAGTTGATCAATAGATACTTAAGTATTGAAAGTTAAAATAACAAAAATAATAATAACCTGTTTTCAACACTTTAATGACTGAGACCCTTTTGGGTCCGCGGGACCTTTAGTGTGACTTTTTTTTTTAAAACAAAAAATGTATAAACAATAATAATGAGTCAAAAGCAATGTTTTTATGAATTATTTACCTATTTTAGGCTCCGATTACTTCATATTAAATATTTAATTTTGGGGGGTAAATATTAATATAATAAAATATTGCATATTTTGTGTTTTCGCCATAAAAAACAGGGTTTTCTTTGGGGGAAAAGGGCAAAAAATAAATAACTGTATGGCAAGGGATGGATCTTAAGTTGGTCAATAGATATTTAAGTGTTGAAAGTAAAAAAAAAAAAAAAAAAATCTTAATATAATAACTTATTTTCAACACTTTAATGACTGAGACCCTTTTGGGTCCCCGGGACCTTTAGTGTGACTTTTTAAAAAAAAACAAAATTGTATAAACAATAATAATGAGTCAAAAGCAATGTTTTTATGAATTATTTACCTATTTTAGGCTCCGATTACTTAATATTAAATATTTAATTTTGGGGGTAAATATTAATATAATAACATTTTGCATATTTTGTGTTTTTGCCATTAAAAACAGGGTTTTCTTTGGGGGGAAAAAGGGCAAAAAATAAATAACTGTATGGCAAGGGATGGATCTTAAGTTGGTCTTGGTCAATAGATATTTAAGTGTTGAAAGTAAAAAAAAAAAGTAAAAAAAATCTTAATATAATAATAACTTATTTTCAACACTTTAATGACTGAGACCCTTTTGGGTCCCCGGGACCTTTAGTGTGACTTTTTTTTTTAAAACAAAAAATGTATAAACAATAATAATGAGTCAAAAGCAATGTTTTTATGAATTATTTACCTATTTTAGGCTCCGATTACTTCATATTAAATATTTAATTTTGGGGGGTAAATATTAATATAATAAAATATTGCATATTTTGTGTTTTCGCCATAAAAAACAGGGTTTTCTTTGGGGGAAAAGGGCAAAAAATAAATAACTGTATGGCAAGGGATGGATCTTAAGTTGGTCAATAGATATTTAAGTGTTGAAAGTAAAAAAAAATTTAAAAAAATCTTAAAATAATAATAACTTATTTTCAACACTTTAATGACTGAGACCCTTTTGGGTCCCCGGGACCTTTAGTGTGACTTTTTTAAAAAAAACAAAATTGTATAAACAATAATAATGAGTCAAAAGCAATGTTTTTATGAATTATTTACCTATTTTAGGCTCCGATTACTTAATATTAAATATTTAATTTTGGGGGTAAATATTAATATAATAACATTTTGCATATTTTGTGTTTTTGCCATTAAAAAACAGGGTTTTCTTTGGGGGGAAAAAGGGCAAAAAATAAATAACTGTATGGCAAGGGATGGATCTTAAGTTGGTCAATAGATATTTAAGTGTTGAAAGTAAAAAAAAAAGTAAAAAAAATCTTAATATAATAATAACTTATTTTCAACACTTTAATGACTGAGACCCTTTTGGGTCCCCGGGACCTTTAGTGTGACTTTTTTTTTTAAAACAAAAAATGTATAAACAATAATAATGAGTCAAAAGCAATGTTTTTATGAATTATTTACCTATTTTAGGCTCCGATTACTTCATATTAAATATTTAATTTTGGGGGGTAAATATTAATATAATAAAATATTGCATATTTTGTGTTTTCGCCATAAAAAACAGGGTTTTCTTTGGGGGAAAAGGGCAAAAAATAAATAACTGTATGGCAAGGGATGGATCTTAAGTTGGTCAATAGATATTTAAGTGTTGAAAGTAAAAAAAAATTAAAAAAAATCTTAATATAATAACTTATTTTCAACACTTTAATGACTGAGACCCTTTTGGGTCCCCGGGACCTTTAGTGTGACTTTTTTTTTTAAAACAAAAATTGTATAAACAATAATAATGAGTCAAAAGCAATGTTTTTATGAATTATTTACCTATTTTAGGCTCCAATTACTTAATATTAAATATTTAATTTTGGGGGGTAAATATTAATATAATAAAATGTTGCATATTTTGTGTTTTTGCCATTAAAAAACAGGGTTTTCTTTGTGGAAAAAAGGGCAAAAAATAAATAACTGTATGGCAAGGGATGTATCTTAAGTTGGTCAATAGATATTTAAGTGTTGAAAGTAAAAAAAAAAAAAAAAATCTTAATATAATAATAACTTATTTTCAACACTTTAATGACTGAGACCCTTTTGGGTCCCCGGGACCTTTAGTGTGACTTTTTTTTTTAAACCAAAATTGTATAAACCATAGTAATGAGTCAAAAGCAATGTTTTTATGAATTATTTACCTATTTTAGGCTGCGATTACTTAATATTAAATATTTAATTGTGGGGGGTAAATATTAATATAATAACATTTTGCATATTTTGTGTTTTTGCCATTAAAAAACAGGGTTTTCTTTGGGGGAAAAAAGGGCAAAAAATAAATAACTGTATGGCAAGGGATGGATCTTAAGTTGGTCAATAGATATTTAAGTGTTGAAAGTAAAAAAAAATTAAAAAAAATCTTAATATAATAATAACTTATTTTCAACACTTTAATGACTGAGACCCTTTTGGGTCCCCGGGACCTTTAGTGTGACTTTTTTTTTTTTTTTAAACAAAAATTGTATAAACAATAATAATGAGTCAAAAGCAATGTTTTTATGAATTATTTACCTATTTTAGGCTCCAATTACTTAATATTAAATATTTAATTTTTGGGGGTAAATATTAATATAATAAAATTTTACATATTTTGTGTTTTTGCCATTAAAAAACAGGGTTTTCTTTGGGGGAAAAAAGGGCAAAAAATAAATAACTGTATGGCAAGGGATGGATCTTAAGTTGGTCAATAGATATTTAAGTGTTGAAAGTTAAAAAAAATAAAAAAATAAAAATCTTAATATAATAACTTATTTTCAACACTTTAATGGGTCCCCGGGACCTTTAGTGTGACTTTTTTTTTTTTTAAACAAAAATTGTATAAACAATAATAATGAGTCAAAAGCAATGTTTTTATGAATTATTTACCTATTTTAAGCTCCAATTATTTAATATTAAATATTTAATTTTTGGGGGTAAATATTAATATAATAAAATTTTACATATTTTGTGTTTTCGCCATAAAAAAAACAGGGGTTTCTTTGGGGGAAAAAAGGGCAACAAATAAATAACTGTAAAGCAAGGGATGGATCTTAAGTTGGTCAAAAGATATTTAAGTGTTGAAAGTTAAAAAAAAATTTTTTTTAAATCTTAATATAATAATAACTTATTTTCAACACTTTAATGACTGAGACCCTTTTGGGTCCCCGGGACCTTTAGTGTGACTTTTTTTTTTTTTAAACAAAAATTGTATAAACAATAATAATGAGTCAAAAGCAATGTTTTTATGAATTATTTACCTATTTTAAGCTCCAATTATTTAATATTAAATATTTAATTTTTGGGGGTAAATATTAATATAATAAAATTTTACATATTTTGTGTTTTCGCCATAAAAAAAACAGGGGTTTCTTTGGGGGAAAAAAGGGCAACAAATAAATAACTGTATGGCAAGGGATGGATCTTAAGTTGGTCAAAAGATATTTAAGTGTTGAAAGTTTAAAAAAAAATTTAAAAAAATCTTAATATAATAATAACTTATTTTCAACACTTTAATGACTGAGACCCTTTTGGGTCCCCGGGACCTTTAGTGTGACTTTTTTTTTTTTTTTAAACAAAAATTGTATAAACAATAATAATGAGTCAAAAGCAATGTTTTTATGAATTATTTACCTATTTTAGGCTCCAATTACTTAATATTAAATATTTAATTTTTGGGGGTAAATATTAATATAATAAAATTTTACATATTTTGTGTTTTTGCCATTAAAAAACAGGGTTTTCTTTGGGGGAAAAAAGGGCAAAAAATAAATAACTGTATGGCAAGGGATGGATCTTAAGTTGGTCAATAGATATTTAAGTGTTGAAAGTAAAAAAAAAAAAAAATCTTAATATAATAATAACTTATTTTCAACACTTTAATGACTGAGACCCTTTTGGGTCCCCGGGACCTTTAGTGTGACTTTTTTTTTTTTTTAAACAAAAATTGTATAAACAATAATAATGAGTCAAAAGCAATGTTTTTATGAATTATTTACCTATTTTAGGCTCCAATTACTTAATATTAAATATTTAATTTTGGGGGGTAAATATTAATATAATAAAATGTTGCATATTTTGTGTTTTTGCCATTAAAAAACAGGGTTTTCTTTGGGGGGAAAAAAGGGCAAAAAATAAATAACTGTATGGCAAGGGATGGATCTTAAGTTGGTCAATAGATATTTAAGTGTTGAAAGTAAAAAAAAAAAAAAAAAAATCTTAATATAATAATAATAACTTATTTTCAACACTTTAATGACTGAGACCCTTTTGGGTCCCCGGGACCTTTAGTGTGACTTTTTTTTTTTTTTTAAACAAAAATTGTATAAACAATAATAATGAGTCAAAAGCAATGTTTTTATGAATTATTTACCTATTTTAGGCTCCAATTACTTAATATTAAATATTTAATTTTTGGGGGTAAATATTAATATAATAAAATTTTACATATTTTGTGTTTTTGCCATTAAAAAACAGGGTTTTCTTTGGGGGAAAAAAGGGCAAAAAATAAATAACTGTATGGCAAGGGATGGATCTTAAGTTGGTCAATAGATATTTAAGTGTTGAAAGTAAAAAAAAATAAAAAAATAAAAATCTTAATATAATAACTTATTTTCAACACTTAATGGGTCCCCGGGACCTTTAGTGTGACTTTTTTTTTTTTTAAACAAAAATTGTATAAACAATAATAATGAGTCAAAAGCAATGTTTTTATGAATTATTTACCTATTTTAAGCTCCAATTATTTAATATTAAATATTTAATTTTTGGGGGTGAATATTAATATAATAGAATTTTACATATTTTGTGTTTTCGCCATAAAAAAAACAGGGGTTTCTTTGGGGGAAAAAAGGGCAACAAATAAATAACTGTATAGCAAGGGATGGATCTTAAGTTGGTCAAAAGATATTTAAGTGTTGAAAGTTAAAAAAAATTTTTTTTTTAATCTTAATATAATAATAACTTATTTTCAACACTTTAATGACTGAGACCCTTTTGGGTCCCCGGGACCTTTAGTGTGACTTTTTTTTTTTAAACCAAAATTGTATAAACAATAATAATGAGTCAAAAGCAATGTTTTTATGAATTATTTACCTATTTTAGGCTCCAATTACTTCATATGAAATATTTAATTTTTGGGGGTAAATATTAATATAATAAAATATTGCATATTTTGTGTTTTCGCCATAAAAAAACAGGGTTTTCTTTGGGGGGAAAAAGGGCATAAAACATAAAAAAATAAATAACTTTATGACAATGGATGGATTTGAAGTTGATCAATAGATACTTAAGTATTGAAAGTAAAAAAAACAAAAATAATAATAACCTGTTTTCAACACTTAAATAACTGAGACCCTTTTGGGTCCCCGGGACCTTTAGTGTGACTTTTTTTTTTAAAACCAAAATTGTATAATTAATAATAATGAGTCAAAAGCAATGTTTTTATTAATTATTTACCTATTTTAAGCTCCAATTACTTCATATTAAATATTTAATTTTTGGGGGTAAATATTAATATAATAAAATATTGCATATTTTGTGTTTTCGCCATAAAAAAACAGGGTTTTCTTTTGGGAAAAAAGGGCAAAAAATAAATAACTGTATGGCAACGGATGGATCTTAAGTTGGTCAATAGATATTTAAGTGTTGAAAGTTAAAACATTTAAAAAAAAATAATCTTAATATAATAATAACTTATTTTCAACACTTTAATGACTGAGACCCTTTTGGGTCCCCGGGACCTTTAGTGTGACTTTTTTTTTAAACAAAAATTGTAGAAACAATAATAATGAGTCAAAAGCAATGTTTTTATGAATTATTTACCTATTTTAGGCTCCAATTACTTAATATTAAATATTTAATTTTTGGGGGTAAATATTAATATAATAAAATTTTACATATTTTGTGTTTTTGCCATTAAAAAACAGGGTTTTCTTTGGGGGAAAAAAGGGCAACAAATAAATAACTGTATAGCAAGGGATGGATCTTAAGTTGGTCAAAAGATATTTAAGTGTTGAAAGTAAAAAAAATTTAAAAAAAAATCTTAATATAATAATAACTTATTTTCAACACTTTAATGACTGAGACCCTTTTGGGTCCCCAGTACCTTTAGTGTGACTTTTTTTTTTAAACAAAAATTGTATAAACAATAATAATGAGTCAAAAGCAATGTTTTTATTAATTATTTACCTATTTTAGGCTCCGATTACTTCATATTAAATATTTAATTTTTGGGGGTAAATATTAATATAATAAAATATTGCATATTTTGTGTTTTTGCCATAATAAAACAGGGTTTTCATTGGGAGAAAAAGGGCATAAACATAAAAAATAAATAAATGTATGACAATGGATGGATTTGAAGTTGATTAATAGATATTTAAATATTGAAAGTTAAAAAAAAATAAAAATAGTAATAACCTATTTTCAACACTTTAATGACTGAGACCCTTTTGGGTGCTTGGGAACTTTAGTGTGACTTTTTTTTAATTTTTTTTACCAAAATTGTAGAAACATTAATAATAAGTCAAAAGCAATGTTTTTATGAATTATTTACCTATTTTAGGCTACAATTACTTCATATTAAATATTAAATTTTGGGGGGTAAATATTAATATAATAAAATATTGCATATTTTGTGTTTTTGCCATAATAAAACCGGGTTTTCTTTGGGAGAAAAAGGGCATAAAACATAAAAAAATAAATAACTTTATGACAATGGATGGATTTGAAGTTGATCAATAGATACTTAAGTATTGAAAGTTAAAAAAAACAAAAATAATAATAACCTATTTTCAACACTTTAATGACTGAGACCCTTTTGGGTCCCCGGGACGTTTAGTGTGACTTTTTTTTTTTAAACCAAAATTGTACAAACAATAATTATGAGTCAAAAGCAAAAATTTTATCAACTATTTACCTATTTTAGGCTACGATTACTTCATATTAAATATTTAATTTTTGGGGGTAAATATTAATATAATAAAATATTGCATATTTTGTGTTTTTCCCATAAAAAAACAGGGTTTTCTTTGGGGAAAAAAGGGCAAAACATAAACAACTGTATGACAAGGGATGGATCTTAAGTTGGTCAATAGATATTTAAGTGTTGAAAGTAAAAAAAAAAAAAAAAAAAAAAAAATCTTAATATAATAATAACTTATTTTCAACACTTTAATGACTGAGACCCTTTTGGGTCCCCGGGACCTTTAGTGTGACTTTTTTTTTTTTTAAACAAAAATTGTATAAACAATAATAATGAGTCAAAAGCAATGTTTTTATGAATTATTTACCTATTTTAGGCTCCGATTACTTAATATTAAATATTTAATTTTGGGGGGTAAATATTAATATAATAACATTTTGCATATTTTGTGTTTTTGCCATTAAAAAAACAGGGTTTTCTTTGGGGGAAAAAAGGGCAAAAAATAAATAACTGTATGGCAACGGATGGATCTTAAGTTGGTCAATAGATATTTAAGTGTTGAAAGTAAAAAAAAAATTTAAAAAAATCTTAATATAATAATAACTTATTTTTAACACTTTAATGACTGAGACCCTTTTGGGTCCCCGGGACCTTTAGTGTGACTTTTTTTTTTAACCACTATTGTAATGAGTAATGAGTCGCCCGCTGCTGCCCCCTCAGGAACATGATGGTGTTGCAGCCAGTCCTCTCCAACAAAATGATACAGGTTCATGTCTGTCAGATTTTCCTGTGGGTGGGAAGCGCCGCCAACCAGTACGAGACCCAGGAGGCGTGGAGCAGCGCCCGGGAGTACTTGAGGACACACCCGGCCGACCGCGACTTGGACACGCCCGTGGTCTCCGTCAAGCAGGGGTTCGAACCGCCCACCTTCACCGGCTGGTTCCACGCCTGGGACTCTCACAAGTGGAGCGTAAGTTCTCAAGGAGGTCCACTCCAGACCCGCCATGAAGATCCCTGAAAGAAGGTGTCGTCCACAGGGAGGAGAATCTTACCAGCAGATGAAGAAGAAACTCAACGACCAGACGTCTCTCACACACATCAACTTTGTAAGTTATTGATTATTGACTAACATTTATTTACCTGATATCATACAAATACACAGATATGTGCTTGCATGTGCGATACAAGAAGTCCCGCAGTGCGTTTATTTGTTTGTGATATCATGTGCGATACAAGCAGTCCTGGAGTGTGTTTACTTGTGTGTGATATCATGTGCGATATAAGCAGTCCTTCGGTGTGTAAGGATGTGGAAATTTGATATCATCCCAAACTTTTATTTTTTTTGCTGATATCGCACTGATACTCGATATCAACATTGGATAAGGACGCTACTATTAAGGATGTGGAAATTTGATATCATCCCAAACTTGTATTTTTTTTGTGATATCGCACTGATACTCGATATCAACATTGGATGATGACATCACTACTAAAATGTGGATATTTTATATCATCCCAAACCTGTAATTTTTTGGCTGATATCGCACCGATACTCGATATCAACATTGGGTGATGACATCACTACTAAGGATGTGGAAATGTGATATCATCCCAAACTTGTAATTTTTTGGCTGATATCGCACCGTTACTCGATATCAACATTGAATGAGGACACCACTACTAAGGATGTGGAAATTTGATATCATCCTAAACTTGTCATTTTTTGGCTGATATCGCACCGATACTCGATATCAACATTGGATGAGGACGCCACTACTAAGGATGTGGAAATTTGATATCATCCTAAACTTGTAATTTTTGGGCTAATATCGCACCGATACTCGATATCAACATTGGATGAGGACACCACTACTAAGGATGTAGATATTTGATATCATCCCAAACTTGTAATTTTTTTGCTGATATCGCACCGATACTCTATACCAACATTGAATGAGGACACCACTACTAAGGATGTGGAAATTTGATATCATCCTAAACTTGTAATTTTTTGGCTGATATCGCACCGTTACTCGATATCAACATTGAATGAGGACGCCACTATTAAGAATGTGGAAATTTGATATCATCCCAAACTTGTATTTTTTTTTGCTGATATCGCACTGATACTCGATATCAACATTGGATGATGACATCACTACTAAAATGTGGATATTTGATATCATCCCAAACCTGTAATTTTTTGGCTAATATCGCACCGATACTCGATGTCAACATTGGATGAGGACACCACTACTAAGGATGTGGACATTTGATATCATCCCAAACTTGTAATTTTTTTGCTAATATCGCACCGTTACTCGATATCAACATTGGATGAGGACACCACTACTAAGGATGTGGAAATTTAATATCATCCTAAACTTGTAATTTTTTGGCTAATATCGCACCGTTACTCGATATCAACATTGGATGAGGACGCCACCATTAAGGATGTGGAAATTTGATATCATCCCAAACTTGTATTTTTTTTTGCTGATATCGCACTGATACTCAATATCAACATTGGATGATGACATCACTACTAAAATGTGGATATTTTATATCATCCCAAACTTGTAATTTTTTGCTAATATCGCACCGATACTCAATATCAACATTGAATGAGGACACCACTACTAAGGATGTGGAAATGTGATATCATCCCAAACTTGTAATTTTTTTGGCTGATACCGCACCGATACTCTATATCAACATTGAATGAGGACACCACTACTAATGATGTGTAAATATGATATCATCCTAAACTTGTAATTCTTTTGCTGATATCGCACCGATACTCGATATCAACATTGGATGATGACACCACTACTAAGGATGTGGAAATTTGATATCATCCTAAACTTGTAATTTTTTTGGCTGATACCGCACCGTTACTCGATATCAACATTGGATGAGGACACCACTACTAAGGATATGGAAATTTGATATCATCCCAAACCTGTAAATTTTTTGCTGATATCACACCGATACTTGATATCAACATTGCATGAGGACACCACTACTAAGGATGTGGAAATTTGATATCATCCCAAACTTGTAATTGTTTTGCTGATATCGCACCGATAGTCTATATCAACATTGAATGAGGACACCACTACTAAGGATGTGGAAATGTGATATCATCCCAAACTTGTAATTTTTTTGGCTGATACCGCACCGATACTCTATATCAACATTGAATGAGGACACCACTACTAATGATGTGTAAATATGATATCATCCTAAACTTGTAATTCTTTTGCTGATATCGCACCGATACTCGATATCAACATTGGATGATGACACCACTACTAAGGATGTGGAAATTTGATATCATCCTAAACTTGTAATTTTTTTGGCTGATATCGCACCGTTACTCGATATCAACATTGGATGAGGACGCCACTTTTAAGGATGTGGAAATTTGATATCATCCCAAACTTGTATTTTTTTTTTGCTGATATCGCACCGATACTCTATATCAACATTGGATGAGTACACCACTACTAAGGATGTGGAAATTTGATATCATCCTAAACTTGTAATTTTTTTGCTGATATCGCACTGATACTCTATATCAACATTGAATGAGGACACCACTACTAAGGATGTGGAAATTTGATATCATCCCAAACTTGTATTTTTTTTTGCTGATATTGCACTGATACTCGATATCAACATTGAATGAGGACACCACTACTAAGGATGTGTAAATATGATACCATCCTAAACTTGTACATTTTTGGCTGATATCGCACCGTTACTCGATATCAACATTGGATGAGGACACCACTACTAAGGATGTGGAAATGTGATATCATCCCAAACTTGTAATTTTTTTGCTGATATCGCACCGATACTCTATATCAACATTGGATGAGGACACCACTACTAAGGATGTGGAAATTTGATATCATCCTAAACTTGTAATTTTTTGGCTGATATCGCACCGATACTCTATATCAACATTGGATGATGACACCACTATTAAGGATGTGGAAATTTGACATCATCCCAAACTTGTATTTTTTTTTTGCTGATATCGCACTGATACTCGATATCAACATTGGATGAGGACACCACTACTAAGGATGTGGAAATGTGATATCATCCCAAACTTGTAATTTTTTTGCTGATATCGCACCGATACTCTATATCAACATTGAATGAGGACACCACTACTAAGGATGTGGAAATGTGATATCCTCCCATACCTGTGTTTTTTGTTGTTGCTGATATTGCACCGATACTCGATATCAACATTGGCTGAGGACACCACTTCTAAGGATGTGGAAATTTGATATCATCCTAAACTTGTAATTTTTTTGGCTGATATCACACCGTTACTCGATATCAACATTGAATGAGGACACCACTACCAAGGATGTGGATATTTGATATCATCCTAAACGTGTAAATTTTTGGCTGATATCGCACCGTTACTCGATATCAACATTGAATGAGGACACCACTCCTAAGGATGTGGAAATTTGATATCATCCTAAACTTGTAATTATTTGGCTGATATCGCACCGTTACTCGATATCAACATTGGATGAGGACACCACTACTAAGAATGTGGAAATTTGATATCATCCCAAACTTGTAATTTTATTTGCTGATATCGCACCGATACTCGATATCAACATTGGATGATGACACCACTACTAAGGATGTGGAAATTTGATATCATCCCAAACTTGTAATTTTTTTGCTGATATCGCACCGATACTCTATATCAATATTGAATGAGGACACCACTACTAAGGATGTGGATATTTGATATCATCCCTAACGTGTAATTGTTTTGGCTGATATCGTACCGATACTCGATATCAACATTGGATGAGGACACCACTTCTAAGGATGTGGAAATTTGATATCATCCCAAACGTGTAAATTTTTTGCTGATATCGCACCGATACTCGATATCAACATTGGCTGAGGACACCACTACTAAGGATGTGGAAATTTGATATCATCCTAAACTTGTAATTTTTTGGCTGATATCGCACCGATACTCTATATCAACATTGAATGAGGACACCACTACTAAGGATGTGGAAATTTAAAATCATCCTAAACTTGTAATTTTTTGGCTGATATCGCACCGTTACTCGATATCAACATTGGATGAGGACGCCACTATTAAGGATGTGGAAATTTGATATCATCCCAAACTTGTATTTTTTTTTTGCTGATATCGCACCGATACTCTATATCAACATTGGATGAGGACACCACTACTAAGGATGTGGAAATTTGATATCATCCCAAACTTGTATTTTTTTTTGCTGATATCGCACTGATACTCGATATCAACATTGAATGAGGACACCACTACTAAGGATGTGTAAATATGATACCATCCTAAACTTGTACATTTTTGGCTGATATCGCACCGTTACTCGATATCAACATTGGATGAGGACACCACTACTAAGGATGTGGAAATGTGATATCATCCCAAACTTGTAATTTTTTTGCTGATATCGCACCGATACTCTATATCAACATTGGATGAGGACACCACTACTAAGGATGTGGAAATTTGATATCATCCTAAACTTGTAATTTTTTGGCTGATATCGCACCGATACTCTATATCAACATTGGATGATGACACCACTATTAAGGATGTGGAAATTTGACATCATCCCAAACTTGTATTTTTTTTTTGCTGATATCGCACTGATACTCGATATCAACATTGGATGAGGACACCACTACTAAGGATGTGGAAATGTGATATCATCCCAAACTTGTAATTTTTTTGCTGATATCGCACCGATACTCTATATCAACATTGAATGAGGACACCACTACTAAGGATGTGGAAATGTGATATCCTCCCATACCTGTGTTTTTTGTTGTTGCTGATATTGCACCGATACTCGATATCAACATTGGCTGAGGACACCACTACTAAGGATGTGGAAATTTTATATCTCCCAAACTTGTAATTTTTTTGCTGATATCGCACCGATACTCTATATCAACATTGACTGAGGACACCACTACTAAGGATGTGGAAATTTGAAATCATCCTAAACTTGTAATCATTTGGCTGATATCGCACCGTTACTCGATATTAACATTGGATGAGGACACCACTACTAAGAAATGTGGAAATATGATACAATCCCAAACTTGTAAATTTTTTGCTGATCACATCGATATTTGATATCAACATTGCATGAGGACACCACTACTAAGGATGTGGAAATTTGATATCATCCCAAACTTGTAATTTTTTTGGGCTGATATCGCACCGTTACTCGATATCAACATTGAATGAGGACACCACTACTAAGGATGTGGAAATTTGATATCATCCCAAACTTGTAATTTTTTTGCTGATATCGCACCGATACTCTATATCAACATTGACTGAGGACACCACTACTAAGGATGTGGAAATTTTATATCTCCCAAACTTGTAATTTTTTTGCTGATATCGCACCGATACTCTATATCAACATTGACTGAGGACACCACTACTAAGGATGTGGAAATTTGAAATCATCCTAAACTTGTAATCATTTGGCTGATATCGCACCGTTACTCGATATTAACATTGGATGAGGACACCACTACTAAGAAATGTGGAAATATGATACAATCCCAAACTTGTAAATTTTTTGCTGATCACATCGATATTTGATATCAACATTGCATGAGGACACCACTACTAAGGATGTGGAAATTTGATATCATCCCAAACTTGTAATTTTTTTTGGCTGATATCGCACCGTTACTCGATATCAACATTGGATGAGGACACCACTACTAAGGATGTGGAAATTTGATATCATCCCAAACTTGTAATTTTTTTGGGCTGATATCGCACCGTTACTCGATATCAACATTGAATGAGGACACCACTACTAAGGATGTGGAAATTTGATATCATCCCAAACTTGTAATTTTTTTGGGCTGATATCGCACCGTTACTCGATATCAACATTGAATGAGGACACCACTACTAAGGATGTGGAAATGTGATATCATCCCAAACTTGTAATGTTTTTGGCTGATATCGCACCGATACTCTATATCAACATTGAATGAGGACACCACTACTAAGGATGTGGAAATATGATATAATCCTAAACTTGTAAATTTTCGGCATGTGTGATATCATGTGCGGTATAAGCAGTCCTGCGGCGTGTTAACCCATGTGTGATATCATGTGCGATACAAGCAGTCCTGCGGCATGTTTACTTGTGTGTGACATAATGTGCGATATAAGCAGTCCTTTGGCGTATTGACTTGTTTGATTTCATGTGCGATACAAGCAGGCCTGCATCGCGTTGACTTGTATGTGATATCATGTGCAATGCAAGCAGTCCTGCGGGGTGTTTACTTGTGTGTGATATCATGTGCGATACAAGCAGTCCTTTTTTTCCTTATATCGCACCGCTACTAGATATAAACATTGGATGAGGACACCACTACTAAAGATGTGGGAATTTGATATCCTCCCATAATTTTAAATTTTTGTGCTGATATTGCACCGATACTTGATATCAACATTGCATGAGGACACCACTACTAAGGATGTGGAAATTTGATATCCTCCCATACCTGTGTTTTTGTTGTTGCTGATATTGCACTGATATTCGATATCAACATTGGCTGACGACAGCACTACTAAGGATGTGGAAATTTGATATCATCCCAAACGTGTACATTTTTTGCTGATATTGCACCGATACTCGATATCAACATTGGTTGAGGACACCACTACTAAGGATGTGGAAATTTGATATCATCCCAAACTTATTTTTTTGGTGATATCACACCGATACTCTATATCAACATTCAATGAGGACACCGCTACTAAGGATGTGGAAATTTGATATCATCCCAAACTTGTAATTTTTTTTGCTGATATCGCACCGATACTCAATATCAACATTAGATGATGACACCACTACTAAGGATGTGGAAATTTAATAACACCCCAAACTTGTAATTTTTTTGCTGATATCGCACCGATACTCGATGTCAACATTGGATGAGGACACCACTACTAAGCATGTGGAAATGTGATATCATCCCAAACTTGTAATTTTTTGGCTGATATTGCACCGTTACTCGATATCAACATTGAATGAGGACACCACTACTAAGGATGTGGAAATTTGATATCATCCTAAACTTGTAATTTTTTGGCTGATATCGCACCGATACTCTATATCAACATTGAATGAGGACACCACTACTAAGGATGTGGAAATGTGATATCATCCCAAACTTGTAAATTTTTTGGCTGATATCGCACCGATACTCGATATCAACATTGGCTGAGGACACCACTACTAAGGATGTGGAAATTTTATATCTCCCAAACTTGTAATTTTTTTTGCTGATATCGCACCGATACTCTATATCAACATTGACTGAGGACACCACAACTAAGGATGTGGAAATTTGAAATCATCCTAAACTTGTAATCATTTGGCTGATATCGCACCGTTACTCGATATCAACATTGGATGAGGACGCCACTATTAAGGATGTGGAAATTTGATATCATCCCAAACTTGTATTTTTTTTGCTGATATCGCACTGATACTCAATATCAACATTGGATGATGACATCACTACTAAAATGTGGAAATTTGATATCATCCCAAACTTGTAATTTTTTTGCTGATATCGCACCGATACTCTATATCAACATTGAATGAGGACACCGCTACTAAGGATGTGGAAATTTGATATCATTCTAAACTTGTAATTTTTTTGGCTGATATCGCACCGTTACTCGATATCAACATTGGATGAGGACACCACTCCTAAGGATGTGGAAATTTGATATCATCCTAAACTTGTAATTTTTTGGCTGCTATCGCACCGTTACTCGATATCAACATTGGATGAGGACACCACTACTAAGGATGTGGAAATTTAAAATCATCCTAAACTTGTAATTTTTTGGCTGATATCGCACCGTTACTCGATATCAACATTGGATGATGACATCACTACTAAAATGTAGATATTTTATATCATCCCAAACCTGTAATTTTTTGGCTAATATCGCATCGATACTCGATGTCAACATTGGATGAGGACACCACTACTAAGGATGTGGAAATGTGATATCATCCCAAACTTGTAATTTTTTGGCTGATATCGCACCGATACTCTATATCAACATTGAATGAGGACACCACTACTAAGGATGTGGAAATTTAATATCATCCTAAACTTGTAATTTTTTGGCTAATATCGCACCGTTACTCGATATCAACATTGGATGAGGACGCCACTATTAAGGATGTGGAAATTTGATATCATCCCAAACTTGTATTTTTTTTTGCTGATATCGCACTGATACTCGATATCAACATTGGATGATGACATCACTACTAAGGATGTGGAAATTTGCCAGGGAAGCTAATAAAGCGTCTCAGTTTGACCCTGGAACAGACAAATCTTTTATTTTGTTGTTAACCCTGAAGATAAGTGTAAATAAGCATTCTGGTTCTTACAGAACTTCAATGAGACCCAATTGGACTCTGGCCCTGTTCTAGGGGGACCCATTAGCCCCCCCGCAGCCTTCCGGGACCATCTAGGAAGTAGGTCCCCGCCCGCCGCCGACCCCACCGGTCCCACCGGTCCCAGGAACTGCGTGGACCCCGAGCTCCTCATCCACAAGCCCGCCTCCGAGCTCCCGGAGGGCGTGGATCCTTCCCACAGAGAGGTGCGTATGGTTCTCTCCCGCTGTAATGACGCGGACGGCCCAGCAGGGGGCGTGCGAGTGACGTGTGTCCTGTGTGGTGACCTCAGGACCATCTGTCGGACGCAGACTTCCAGCGGCTGCTCGGAACCGAGCGACTGGACTTCCGGCGTCTGGCCGCGTGGCGCCAGAAGGAGCTGAAGAAGAAGGCGGGACTTTTCTGAGGACTTTGCTGTGATTCCTCCTCACCATAATTATTTATTGTGGGATTGCTCCACACATATGCTTTTCTTCCTTCTTCTTCTTCTTCTTTTTCTTTTTCTTCTTCTTCTTCTTCTTCTCCAGATTTTGGCGCACTCTACCTTCCACATTTTTCACCCGATTCAAACCCTTCCAACTTCAAACTGTTCGGGAAAATTTCCCAAATTTCCCAGAATTCCAGGTTTTTCCGGGACATTTTCCCCATTCAAAATGAATTGGCCATTTTTCAAACGTCCACCATTTCCAACCAGTTCAAACCATTCCACCTTCAACATATTCCACTCATCCTGGAAATTTTAACTACTCTTTTTCCAAGTTCAAAAAAATTCCAGGATTTTCCAGAATTCCTGGTTTTCCAAAGCCCAATTTCCAGCCTTTTTTCTGGCGACTACTCCTTCCACATTTTTCAACCCACTTCAATCGTTCCACCATCAAAACGTTCCTATTAATCAGGAATTCGGGAAAATTCCTGATTAACTGGAAAAATTCCCGGTTTTCCCGAAATTCCAGGAATACCTTAATACTATTTCTCACTTAAAAATATTTACTACTTCAACATTTCTCGACCGATTTGAAAAATTCCAACACCAACCATTTCACGTCATTAAGAACGTTCAAGTCTTTTAACATTTTCTAAAAAAATTCCCGCTTTTCCCGAAATTCCCAAATTTCCATCAAATTCCCATCAAAATCAATGTGACATTTTTCAAAGTTCCAGAACTCCCACATTTTTTTTATCCGATTCAAACCGTTCCTACTCCAAAATGTTCAGACTGTTCAAAATTGTGGGCCCTCCTTCAACAATTAAAAAAAAAAATTCCCGGATTTCCAAGAATTTCCAGTTTTCAGGGACATTTTCCCCATTCAAAATGAATTGGCCATTTTTCAAACATCCACCATTTTCAAACTTTTCAACCCGTTCAAACCATTCCACCTTCAACATATTCCACTCATCCTGAACATTTTAGCTACCCTTTTTCCAAGTTAAAAAAAATTCCAGGATTTTCCAGAATTCCTGGTTTTCCAAAGCCCTATTTCCACCCTTTTTTCTGGCGACTACTCCTTCCACATTAATCAGGACAAAAAACAAATTTGTTTTTTGAACTGGAAAAATTCCCGGTTTTCCCCGAAATTCCAGGAATACCTTAATACTATTTCTCACTTAAAAATGTTACTACTTCAACATTTCTCGACCGATTTGAAAAATTCCAACACCAACCATTTCAAGTCATTAAGAACGTTCAAGTCTTTTAACATTTTCTAAAAAATTCCCACTTTTCCCAAAGTTCCACAACTCCCACATTTTTTTATCCGATTCAAACCGTTCCTTCTCCAAAATGTTCAGACTGTTCAAAATTGTGTGCCCTCCTTCAACAATTAAAAAAAAAATCCCGGGTTTCCAATAATTTCCAGTTTTCAGGGACATTTTTCCCATTCAAGATGAATTGGCCATTTTTCAAACTTCCACCATTTTCAAAACTTTTCAACCAGTTCAAACCATTCCACCATCAACATATTCCACTCATCCTGGAAATTTAAACTACCCTTTTTCCAAGTTCAAAAAAATTCCAGGATTTTCCAGAATTCCTGAAATTCCAGGAATACCTTAATACTATTTCTCAAATGTTACTACTTCAACATTTCTCGACCGATTTGAAAAATTCCAACACCAACCATTTCAAGTCATTAAGAACGTTCAAGTCTTTTAACATTTTCTAAAAAATTCCCACTTTCCCCAAAATTCCCAAATTTCCATCAAATTCCCATTGAAATCAATGGGACATTTTTCAAAGTTCCACAACTCCCACATTTTTTTATCCGATTCAAACCGTTCCTACTCCAAAATGTTCAGACTGTTCAAAATTGTGTGCCCTCCTTCAACAATTAAAAATTTTGTTTCCCGGATTTCCAAGAATTTCCAGTTTTCAGGGACATTTTCCCCATTCAAAATGATTTGGCCATTTTTCAAACTTCCACCATTTTCAAATTTTTCAACCGGTTCAAATCATACCATCTTCAACATATTCCACTCATCCTGGAAATTCAAACTATTGTTTTTACAAGTTCAAAAAAAATTCCAGGATTTTCCAGAATTCCTGGTTTTCCAAAGCCCTATTTCCACCCTTTTTTCTGGCGACTACTCCTTCCACATTTTTCAACTCACTTCACCGTCAAAACATTCCTCTTAATCAGGACAAAAAACAAAGTGGTTTTTTGAACTGGAAAAATTCCCGTTTTCCCAAAATTCCAGGTATTCCTTAATACCATTTCTCAAATAAAAATGTCACTACTTCAACATTTCTCGACCGATTGGAAAACAATCCAACACCAACGATTTCGACTCATTCAGGAAGTCTTTTAAACATTTTCCAAAAAAGTCCCGCTTTTCCCGAAATTCCCAAATTTCCATGAAATTCCCATTGAAAAGAATGGGACATTTTTCAAAGTTCCACAACTCCCAATTTTTTTTTATCTGATTCAAACCGTTCCAACTCTAAAATATTTAGCCTGTTCAAAATTGTGTGCTGTCCTTTAACAATTTTTTAAAAAATGCCCGGATTTCCAAGAATTTCCAGTTTTCAGGGACATTTTCCCCATTCAAAATGATTTCGCCATTTTTCAAACTTCCACCATTTCCACATTTTTCAACCGGTTCAAACCATTCCACCTTCAACATATTCGACTTATACTGGAAATTCAAACTATTGTTTTTCCAAGTTAGAAAAAAAATCCAAGATCTTCCAGAATTTCTGGTTTTCCAAAGCCCAGTTTCCACCCTTTTTTCTGGCGACAACTCCTTCCACATTTTTCAACCCACTTCAACCGTTCCATCGTCAAAACATTCCTCTTAATCAGGACACAAAACAAATTTGTTTTTTTAACTGGAAAAATTCCCGCTTTTCCCGAAATTCACAAATTTCCATGAAATTCCCATTG
The DNA here is from genome assembly GCF_033978685.3 of Nerophis lumbriciformis. Lineage (NCBI taxonomy): Eukaryota > Metazoa > Chordata > Actinopteri > Syngnathiformes > Syngnathidae > Nerophis > Nerophis lumbriciformis. The sequence continues at coordinate 50,130,661 of NC_084554.2, forward strand.
AAAAGAATGGGACATTTTTCAAAGTTCCACAACTCCCACATTTTTTTATCTGATTCAAACCGTTCCAACTACAAAATATTCAGCCTGTTCAAAATTGTGTGCTGTACTTTAACAATTTTTTAAAAATCCCCGGATTTCCAAGAATTTCCCGTTTTCAGGGACATTTTTCCCATTCAAAATGATTTGGCCATTTTTCAAACTTCCACCATTTCCACATTTTTCAACCGGTTCAAACCATTCCACCTTCAACATATTCGACTCATACTGGAAATTCAAACTATTGTTTTTCCAAGTTAAAAAAAAATCCAGGATTTTCCAGAATTCCTGGTTTCCCAAAGCCCTATTTCCACCCTTTTTTGTGGCGACAACTCCTTCCACATTTTTCAACCCACTTCAACCGTTCCATCGTCAAAACATTCCTCTTAATCAGGAAATAAAACAAAGTTCTTTTTTGAACAGGAAAAATTCCCCGGTTTTCCCGAAATTCCTTAATACCATTTCTCAATTAAAAATGTCACTACTTCAACATTTTTTGACCGATTTGAAAAATTCCAACACCAACCATTTTGACTCATTCAGAACGTTCAAGTCTTTTCCAATTTTCCAAAAAAGTCCCGCTTTTCCAGAGATTCCCAAATTTCCATGAAATTCCCGTTGAAAATAATGGGACATTTTTCAAAGTCCACAACTCCCACATTTTTTTATTGGATTCAAACCGTTCCTACTCCAAAATGTTCAGACTGTTCAAAATTGTGTGCCCTCGTTCAACGATTTAAAAAAAAAATCCCGGATTTCCAATAATTTCCAGTTTTCAGAGACATTTTTCCCATTCAAAATGATTTGGCCATTTTTCAAACTTCCACCATTTCCACATTTTTCAACCGGTTCAAACCATTCTACCTTCAACATATTGCACCCATCCTGGAAATTCAAACTATTGTTTTTTCAAGTTCAAAAAAATTCCAGGATTTTCCAGAATTCCTGTTTTTCCAAAGCCCAATTTCCACCCTTTTTTCTGGTGACTACTCCTTCCACATTTTTCAACCCACTTCACCGTCAAAACATTCCTCTTAATCAGGACAAAAAACAAAGTTGTTTTTTGAACTGGAAAAATTCCCGTTTTCCCGAAATTCCTTAATACCATTTGTCAATTAAAAATGTCACTACTTCAACATTTCTCGACCGATTCGAAAAAAAATCCAACACCAACCATTTCGACTCATTCAGGAAATCTTTTAAACATTTTCCAAAAAATTCCCGCTTTTCCCGAACTTCCCAAATTTCCATGAAATTCCTATTGAAAAGAATGGGACATTTTTCAAAGTCCACAACTCCCACATTTTTTTTTATCGGATTCAAACTGTTCCTACTCCAAAATGTTCAGACTGTTCAAAATTGTGGGCCCTCGTTCAACGATTTAAAAAAAAAATCCCGGATTTCCAATAATTTCCAGTTTTCAGAGACATTTTTCCCATTCAAAATGATTTGGCCATTTTTCCAAACTTCCACCATTTCCACATTTTTCAACCGGTTCAAACCATTCCACCTTCAACATATTGCACCCATCCTGGAAATTCAAACTATAGTTTTTTCAAGTTCAAAATAATTCCAGGATTTTCCTGAATTCCTGGTTTTCCAAAGCCCTATTTCCACCCTTTTTTCTGGTGACGACTCCTTCCACATTTTTCAACCCACTTGAATCGTTCCACCGTCAAAACATTCTTCTTAATCAGGACAAAAAACAAAGTTGTTTTTTGAACTGGAAAAATTCCCGGTTTTCCCGAAATTCCTTAATACCATTTCTCAATTAAAAATGTCACTCCTTCAACATTTCTTGACCGATTTGAAAAATTCCAACACCAACCATTTCGACTCATTCAGAACGTTCAAGTCTTTCCCAATTTTCCAAAAAAGTCCCGCTTTTCCCGAGATTCCCAAATTTCCATGAAATTCCCATTGAAAAGAATGGGACATTTTTCAAAGTCCACAACTCCCACATTTATTTTTTTATCCGATTCAAACCGTTCCTACTCCAAAATGTTCAGACTGTTCAAAATTGTGTGCCCTCGTTCAACGATTTAAAAAAAAATCCCGGATTTCCAATAATTTCCAGTTTTCAAGGACATTTTTCCCATTGAAAATGATTTGGCCATTTTTCAAACTTCCACCATTTCCACATTTTTCAACCGGTTCAAACCATTCCACCTTCAACATATTGCACCCATCCTGGAAATTCAAATTATTGTTTTTTTCAAGTTCAAAAAAATTCCAGGATTTTCCTGAATTCCTGGTTTTCCAAAGCCCTATTTCCACCCTTTTTTCTGGCGACGACTCCTTCCACATTTTTCAACCCACTTCAAACCGTCAAAACATTCTTCTTAATCAGGACAAAAAACAAAGTTGTTTTTTGAACTAGAAAAATTCCCGGTTTTCCCGAAATTCCTGGAATTCTTTATTACCATTTCTCAAATAAAAATGTCACTACTTCAAAATTTCTCGACCAATTTGAAAAATTCCAACACCAACCATTTCGACTCATTCAGAACGTTCAAGTCTTTTCCAATTTTCCCAAAAATTCCCGCTTTTCCCGAGATCCCCAAATTTCCATGAAATTCCCATTGAAAAGAATGGGACATTTTTCAAAGTCCACAACTCCCACATTTTTTTATCGTATTCAAACCGTTCCTACTCCAAAATGTTCAGACTGTTCAAAATTGTGTGCCCTCGTTCAACGATTTAAAAAAAAAATTCCCGGATTTCCAATCATTTCCAGTTTTCAGGGACATTTTTCCCATTTAAAATGATTTGGCCATTTTTCAAACTTCCACCATTTCCACATTTTTCAACCGGTTCAAACCATTCCACCTTCAACATATTGCACCCATCCTGGAAATTCAAACTATTGTTTTTTCAAGTTCAAAATAATTCCAGGATTTTCCTGAATTCCTGGTTTTCCAAAGCCCTATTTCCACCCTTTTTTCTGGTGACGACTCCTTCCACATTTTTCAACCCACTTGAATCGTTCCACCGTCAAAACATTCCTCTTAATCAGGACATAAAAAAAAGTTCTTTTTGAACTGGAAAAATTCCCGGTTTTCCCGAAATTCCTTAATACCATTTCTCAATTAAAAATGTCACTACTTCAACATTTCTTGACCGATTTGAAAAATTCCAACACCAACCATTTCGACTCATTCAGAACGTTCAAGTCTTTTCCAATTTTCCAAAAAAGTCCCGCTTTTCCCGAGATTCCCAAATTTCCATGAAATTCCCATTGAAAAGAATGGGACATTTTTCAAAGTCCACAACTCCCACATTTTTTTATCGGATTCAAACCGTTCCTACTCCAAAATGTTCAGACTGTTCAAAATTGTGTGCCCTCGTTCAACGATTTAAAAAAAAAATTCCCGGATTTCCAATCATTTCCAGTTTTCAGGGACATTTTTCCCATTCAAAATGATTTTGACATTTTTCAAACTTCCACCATTTCCACATTTTTCAACCTGTTCAAACCATTCCACCTTCAACATATTGCACCCATCCTGGAAATTCAAACTATTGTTTTTTCAAGTTCAAAAAAATTCCAGGATTTTCCAGAATTCCTGGTTTTCCAAAGCCCTATTTCCACCCTTTTTTCTGGTGACGACTCCTTCCACATTTTTCAACCCACTTGAATCGTTCCACCGTCAAAACATTCTTCTTAATCAGGACAAAAAGCAAAGTTGTTTTTTGAACTGGAAAAATTCCCGGTTTTCCCGAAATTCCTGGAATTCTTTATTACCACTTCTCAATTAAAAATGTCACTACTTCAAAATTTCTCGACCAATTTGAAAAATTCCAACACCAACCATTTCGACTCATTCAGAACGTTCAAGTCTTTTCCAATTTTCCAAAAAATTCCCGCTTTTCCCGAGATCCCCAAATTTCCATGAAATTCCCATTGAAAAGAATGGGACATTTTTCAAAGTTCCACAACTCCCACATTTTTTTAAATCTGATTCAAACCGTTCCAACTCCAAAATATTCAGCCCTCCTTCAACAGTTTAAAAAAAATTCCCGCATTTCCAAGAATTTCCAGTTTTCAGGGACATTTTCCCATTCAAAATGATTTATCCGTTTTTCAAACTTCCACAATTCCCACATTTTTCAAGCTATTCACACCATTCCACCTTCAACACATTCCACTCGTCCAACTAACACTTTCCCAAGTTCCAAACCAATTTCCCGATTTTCCTGGAAATTCAAACTATTCTTACATTCATACTACTTTCTGTCAGTATTTCAGTTCAACTTCAGCATTGGAGCACTCCCACTCATGTAGTGACCTAATATTTCATCAAATAAGCACTCAAAACGCACTTGTTGGCATGTTTTTATTTGAGACGGTCAAATTGTGCGTTAAAATAAAGTTATTATGAATAATTATGAATGACAGAATATAATGAAAAAAAAATGTTGTTCTTTGTGTTGTTCTTCTGATATTTAATATTTGCTTTCATGGCCAGTTGAAATAATAAAAAGTTATTAAAAAGTCAGCATAAATTAAATCATTTCTTCGTCGTCTTCCTTTCCAGCCCACACAACAACTCCTCGTTTGTTCATTTTGGTTTCGTTATCGTTTGCATGGCAACAGCCATTGTTTCGTAACACAAGTGACAAACGTGTTCACTTGCACCTTTTTTTCACGACTCGGCGTCCAAGAGCATGACGTGCACGAAGAGCCCGGACGCGGCGATGACGTCACCGTTCTTGTTGAGAAGCGGAACGTGGCGATAACCTGGAGAAATGATCAATAATATTTTCTCAATGGAGGCTTGATGAAACATGTCTCAAAAATGTAAAATGAATTTTTAAGATCAATTATTATTTTAATTAATTCAAAGAGATTAATTGTGATGTAAAATAAATTATTGAGATACATTGAAATTTCAATTTATTATTGAGATTGACTGTGATAAAATTCATTATTGCACTTAATTGTAATTTGAATTTATTATTGAGATCAATTGAAATTGAAAATTAACTATTAAATCTGTTGTCATTTAAAAATAATTATTGGACTCGATTGTAATTTAAATTCATTATTGAGATCAATTGAAATTGAGACTGATTGTTATAAAATAAATTATTGACCTGGATTGTAATTTCAATTTATTACTGAGATCAATTGTAATAAAATTAATTATTGAACATGATTGTAATTTCAATTTATTATTGAAATCAATTTAATTTAAATTTGTTATTGAGATCGATTGTAATTTACATTTATTATTGAGGTCAATCGAAATTAAAAATGAACTATTAAATCAATATCTTAAATTCATTATATGGATGATCAATTGAAAAGCAAAAATCTTCATTAAATCAGTTGCAATTTTAAAATAATTATTAAAATTCATTGCAATTTCAATTCATTGTTGAGATAAATTGCAATTTAAATTAATTACTTATATCAATTTAATTTAAATTTGTTATTGAGATCAATTGTAATTTACATTTATTATCGAGGTTAATTGAAATGAAAAATTAACTATTAAATCAATTGTAATTTAAAACGAATTATTGGACTTAACAGTATCTTAAATTCATTATATGCATGATCAATTGAAAATCAAAAATCTTCATTAAATCATTAGCAATTTTAAAATAATTATTACAATTCATTGCAATTTCAATTCATTGTTGAGATAAATTTGCAATTTAAATTAATTACTTATATCAATTTAATTTAAATTTATTATTGAGATCGATTGTAATTTACATCTATTAATGAGGTCAATTGAAATAAAAAATTAACTATTAAATCAATTGTAATTTAAAACGCATTGTTGGACTTAACTGTATCTTAAATTCATTATATGGATGATCAATTGAAAAACAAAAATCTTCATTAAATCAGTTGCAATTTTAAAATAATTATTAAAATTCATTGCGATTTCAATTCATTGTTGAGATAAATTTGCAATTTAAATTAATTACTTATATCAATTTAATTTAAATTTGTTATTGAGATCAATTGTAATTTACATTTATTATCGAGGTCAATTGAAATTAAATCAATAGTAATTTAAAACAAATTATTGGACTTAACGGTATCTTAAAGTCATTATATGGACGATCAATTGAAAATCGAAAATCTTCATTTAATCAGTTGTAATTTTAAAATAATAATTGAAATTCATTGCCATTTCAATTCATCATTGAGATAAATTGCAATTTAAATTAATTATTTATATCAATTGTAATTCACTTTTATTGAAATTTAAATTAATTATCAATATCAATTGCAATTCCCTTTTACTGAGATCAATTGGACATTAAAATTGATTACTAATTGACAATTAAATTAATTATTGACATCAATTGTAATGAAAATTTATTGAAATTAAAAATTAACTGTATTTCAAATTCATTAATGAGATCAATTAATTATTACGTCAGCTGTCATTCAAAAATAGTGATTGAGATCCGTTGTAATTTAAAAGGAATTGAGATCAATTAAAATTCAAAATGAAGAATTGAGATCAATTTAAATCTGTGGCGTTTAAAAGAGGAATAAAGTAATTAAAAAAAAAAAAAAAAACAGTTTAAAATGATCATTGAGGGTCTTCTTTACCGTTCTGCAGACTTGTGAGTGGGAGGCAGTAATGTCCCACCAGATCGTTCTGTGACGTGGTGTCGTGGTCCTCCACCACGAACCTCACCAGGGCCAGATCAGGAACCAGGACGCTGAACTCGAACCGCTCGTTCCACACGGGGTTGAACCCTGCACCCCGGGGTCAGATCATGATTGACCTATGACACCGGTGTGTGTGTGTGTGTGTGTGTTCTTGTATTTCTACCCTTCTTGAGACATGAAGAAGGAAAAGTATCTTCCATATGAGGAGGTGTGAACAAGTGATGACATAAATCATGGTCCCAATAACATTGCATCTAATAGAGAATGTCTCATTTGCACCCCCTGGTGGTGACATCTATCAAAATGAGGGTGGTCCCAAAAAGGAGGGATTTTTCAAATTGACCGTGTGTCGCTTTTAAAAGTGCTCCCCCTCTGGTCAACATATGAAATAACAAGTGTGTGTCAGAATTTGAAATGCGCCCCCTTTGGCCAAAATGATTAAAAACAATGAAATAAATATGTATATAGAGACATACTGTAATAAGTTGAAGTAAATAATGAAGATTAAAAAACAATTACAAAAAAATAAATAAATAAATAAACTAAAAGCAGTCTTTTTCTCACAATGTGTCGACTTTTTTCTTATAAAATTGGGAACAATTTCTCATTTTCTTTCTGTTTCTGTAATATTGCAATATTTTCTCGTAAAATTATGACTTTTTATTGTAAAATTATAACTTTTTATTGTAAAATTATTACTTTTTAAAGCAAAATGGTGACATTTGTCGTATAAAATTCGGACTTTTATCACAATATTGCCAATTTTTTGGTTGTTGTCGTAAAATAGTGACATTTTTTTGAGTAAAATTGTGACTTTTGTCAAGCAAAATTCCGATTATTATTATAATATTGCCAAAATGGTAAAGTTTTCTCCTAAAATTGTGACTTTTGTCGAGTAAAATTGCGACTTTTTTCATAAAATTGCCCACATTTTAAGATTTTCTTGTAAAATTGCGAATGTTGTTGAGTAAAATTCCAACTTTTATCATAATATTGCACAAATGTTCAGTTTTTCTTGTAAAATGTTGACTTGCGTTGAGTAAAATGACGACTTTTATTATAATACTGCCAACATTCTATGTTTTTCTTGTGAAGTTGTGACCTTTTTCTTTTCTTTTTATAATTTTTCACACCAAGCTTTTTTATATTTGCATAGTATGTATATATTATTAATGTTGTAAATACACTTCTTTATATATCTAGAAAGGGTGTTCATAAAATAGTGACATTTTTTGAGGAAAATTGTGACTTTTGCCAAGCAAAATTCCAATTATTATTATAATATTGCCAAAATTTTAAGGTTTTCTCATAAAATTGTGACTTTTGTCGCGTAAAATTGCGACTCTTTTATTAAAATTGCCCACATTTGAAGCTTTTCTTGTAAAATTGCGACTGTTATTGAGTAAAATTCCAACTTTTATCATAATATTGCACAAATGTTCAGTTTTTCTTGTAAAATGTTGACTTGCGTTGAGTAAAATGACGACTTTTATTATAATACTGCCAACAATCTAAGTTTTTCTTGTGAAGTTGTGACCTTTTTCTTTTCTTTTTATAATTTTTCACACCAAGCTTTTTTATATTTGCATAGTATGTATATATTATTAATGTTGTTAATACACTTCTTTATATATCTAGAAAGGGTGTTCATAAAATAGTGACATTTTTTGAGGAAAATTGTGACTTTTGCCAAGCAAAATTCCAATTATTATTATAATATTGCCAAAATTTTAAGGTTTTCTCATAAAATTGTGACTTTTGTCGCGTAAAATTGCGACTCTTTTATTAAAATTGCCCACATTTGAAGCTTTCCTTGTAAAATTGCGACTGTTATTGAGTAAAATTCCAACTTTTATCATAATATTGCACAAATGTTCAGTTTTTCTTGTAAAATGCTGACTTGCGTTGAGTAAAATGACAACTTTTATTATAATACTGCCAACATTCTAAATTTTCTTGTGGCGTTTGGAGCTTTTTCTTTAATTTTTCTCATTTTTCACAACAAACTTTTTTTTTATTTGCATAGTATGTATATATTATTAATGTTGTAAATACACTTCTTTATATATCTGGAAAGGGTGGTTCTAAAATAGTGAAATTTTTTGAGGAAAAATTTGACTTTTGCCCAGCAAAATTCCGATTATTATTATAATATTGCCAAAATGGTAAAGTTTTCTCCTAAAATTGTGACTTTTGTCGAGTAAAATTGCGACTTTTTTCATAAAATTGCCCACATTTTAAGCTTTTCTTGTAAAATTGAGAATGTTGTTGAGTAAAATTCAAACTTTTATCATAATATTGCAAAAATGTTCAGTTTTTCTTGTAAAATGTTGACTTGCGTTGAGTAAAATGACGACTTTTATTACAATACTGCCAACATTCTAAGTTTTTCTTGTGACGTTGGGAGTTTTTTCTTTTCTTTTTCTCATTTTTCACAACAAACTTTTTTATATTTGCATAGTATGTATATATTATTAATGTTGTAAATACACTTCTTTATATATCTAGAAAGGGTGGTCCTAAAATAGTGACATTTTTTAAGGAAAAATTTGACTTTCGCCCAGCAAAATTCCGATTATTTTTATAATATTGCCAAAATTGTAAAGTTTTCTCATAAAATTGTGACTTTTGTCGAGTAAAATTGCGACTCTTTTCATAAAATTGCCCAAATTTGAAGCTTTTCTTGTAAAATTGCGACTGTTATTGAGTAAAATTCCAACTTTTATCATAATATTGCACAAATGTTCCGTTTTTCTTGTAAAATGTTGACTTGCGTTGAGTAAAATGACGACTTTTATTATAATACTGCCAACATTCTAAGTTTTTCTTGTGAAGTTGTGACCTTTTTCTTTTCTTTTTCTCATTTTTCACAACAAACTTTTTTTTATATTTGCATAGTATGTATATATTATTAATGTTGTAAATACACTTCTTTATACATCTAGAAAGGCTGGTCCTAAAATAGTGACATTTTTTGAGGAAAAATTTGACTTTTGCCCAGCAAAATTCCGATTATTATTATAATATTGCCAAAATGGTAAAGTTTTCTCCTAAAATTGTGACTTTTGTCGAGTAAAATTGCGACTTTTTTCATAAAATTGCCCACATTTTAAGCTTTTCTTGTAAAATTGAGAATGTTGTTGAGTAAAATTCCAACTTTTATCATAATATTGCACAAATGTTCCGTTTTTCTTGTAAAATATTGACTTGCGTTGAGTAAAATGACGACTTTTATTATAATACTGCCAACATTCTAAATTTTTCTTCTGAAATTGTGACCTTTTTCTTTTCTTTTTATAATTTTTCACACCAAGCTTTTTTATATTTGCATAGTATGTATATATTATTAATGTTGTAAATACACTTCTTTATATATCTAGAAAGGGTGGTCCTAAAATAGTGACATTTTTTGAGGAAAAATTTGACTTTTGCCCAGCAAAATTCTGATTATTTTTATAATATTGCCAAAATTGTAAAGTTTTCTCATAAAATTGTGACATTTGTCGAGTAAAATTGCGACTCTTTTCATAAAATTGCCCAAATTTGAAGCTTTTCTTGTAAAATTGCGACTGTTATTGAGTACAATTCCAACTTTTGTCATAATATTGCACAAATGTTCCGTTTTTCTTGTAAAATGTTGACTTGCGTTGAGTAAAATGACGACTTTTATTATAATACTGCCAACATTCTAAGTTTTTCTTGTGAAATTGTGACCTTTTTCTTGTGAAATTCCATATGAGGAGGTGTGAACAAGTGATGACATAAATCATGGTCCCAATAACATTGCATCTAATAGAGAATGTCTCATTTGCACCCCCTGCTGGTGACATCTATCAAAATGAGGGTGGTCCCAAAAAGGAGGGATTTTTCAAATTGACCGTGTGTCGCTTTTAAAAGTGCTCCCCCTCTCTGGTCAACATATGAAATAACAAGTGTGTGTCAGAAATTGAAATGCGCCCCCTTTGGCCAAAATGATTAAAAACAATGAAATAAATATGTATATAGAGACATACTGTAATAAGTTGAAGTAAATAATGATGATTAAAGAACAATTACAAAAAATAAATAAATAAACTAAAAGCAGTCTTTTTCTCACAATGTGTCGACTTTTTTCTTATAAAATTGGGAACAATTTCTCATTTTCTTTCTGTTTCTGTAATATTGCAATAATAACTTTTTATTGTAAAATTATTACTTTTTAATGCAAAATGGGGACATTTGTCGTATAAAATTCGGACTTTTATCACAATATTGCCAATTTTTTGGTTGTTGTCGTAAAATAGTGACATTTTTTGAGTTAAATTAGGACTTTTGCCAAGCAAAATTCCGATTATTATTATAATATTGCCAACATTGTAAAGTTTTCTCATAAAATTGTGACTTTTGTCGAGTAAAATTGCGACTTTTTTCATAAAATTGCCCACATTTTAAGCTTTTCTTGTAAAATTGAGAATGTTGTTGAGTAAAATTCCAACTTTTATCATAATATTGCACAAATGTTCCGTTTTTCTTGTAAAATGTTGACTTGCGTTGAGTAAAATGACGACTTTTATTATAATACTGCCAACAAGTTTTTCTTGTGAAATTGTGACCCTTTTCTTTTCTTTTTCTCATTTTTCACAACAAACTTTTTTTTATATTTGCATAGTATGTATATATTATTAATGTTGTAAATACACTTCTTTATATATCTAGAAAGGCTGGTCCTAAAATAGTGACATTTTTTAAGGAAAAATTTGACTTTCGCCCAGCAAAATTCCGATATTATTATAATATTGCCAACATTTTTAAGTTTTCTCATAAAATTGTGACTTTTGTCGAGTAAAATTCCGACTCTTTTATTAAAATTGCCCACATTTGAAGCTTTTCTTGTAAAATTGCGACTGCTATTGAGTAAAATTCCAACTTTTATCATAATATTGCGCAAATGTTCCGTTTTTCTTGTAAAATGTTGACTTGCGTTGAGTAAAATGACGACTTTTATTATAATACTGCCAACAATCTAAGTTTTTCTTGTGAAATTCTGACCCTTTTCTTTTTCTCATTTTTCACAAGAAACTTTTTTATATTTGCATCGTATTAATATATTATTAATGTTGTAAATACACTTCTTTATATATCTAGAAAGGGTGGTCCTAAAATAGTGACATTTTTTGAGGAAAAATTTGACTTTTGCCCAGCAAAATTCCGATTATTTTTATAATAATGCCAAAATTGTAAAGTTTTCTCATAAAATTGTGACTTTTGTCGAGTAAAATTGCGACTCTTTTCATAAAATTGCCCAAATTTTAAGCTTTTCTTGTAAAATTGCGACTGTTATTGAGTAAAATTCCAACTTTTATCATAATATTGCACAAATGTTCCGTTTTTCTTGTAAAATGTTGACTTGCGTTGAGTAAAATGACGACTTTTATTATAATACTGCCAACATTCTAAGTTTTTCTTGTGAAATTGTGACCCTTTTCTTTTCTTTTTCTCATTTTTCACAACAAACTTTTTTATATTTGCATCGTATTAATATATTATTAATGTTGAAAATACACTTCTTTATACATCTAGAAAGGGTGGTCCTAAAATAGTGACATTTTTTTAGGAAAAATTAAGACTTTTGCCAAGCAAAATTCCGATTATTATATAATATTGCCAACATTTTAAAGTTTTCTCATAAAGTTGTGACTTTTGTTGAGTAAAATTGCGACTCTTTTCATAAAATTGCCCACATTTTAAGCTCTTCTTGTAAAATTGCAACTGTTATTGAGTACAATTCCAACTTTTATCATAATATTGCACAAATGTTCAGTTTTTCTTGTAAAATGTTGACTTGCGTTGAGTAAAATGACGACTTTTATTATAATACTGCCAACATTCTAAGTTTTTCTTGTGAAATTGTGACCCTTTTCTTTTCTTTTTCTCATTTTTCACAACAAACTTTTTTATATTTGCATCGTATTAATATATTATTAATGTTGAAAATACACTTCTTTATACATCTAGAAAGGGTGGTCCTAAAATAGTGACATTTTTTTAGGAAAAATTAAGACTTTTGCCAAGCAAAATTCCGATTATTATATAATATTGCCAACATTTTAAAGTTTTCTCATAAAGTTGTGACTTTTGTTGAGTAAAATTGCGACTCTTTTCATAAAATTGCCCACATTTTAAGCTCTTCTTGTAAAATTGCAACTGTTATTGAGTACAATTCCAACTTTTATCATAATATTGCACAAATGTTCAGTTTTTCTTGTAAAATGTTGACTTGCGTTGAGTAAAATGACGACTTTTATTATAATACTGCCAACATTCTAAGTTTTTCTTGTGAAATTGTGACCCTTTTCTTTTCTTTTTCTCATTTTTCACAACAAACTTTTTTATATTTGCATCGTATTAATATATTATTAATGTTGAAAATACACTTCTTTATACATCTAGAAAGGGTGGTCCTAAAATAGTGACATTTTTTTAGGAAAAATTAAGACTTTTGCCAAGCAAAATTCCGATTATTATATAATATTGCCAACATTTTAAAGTTTTCTCATAAAGTTGTGACTTTTGTTGAGTAAAATTGCGACTCTTTTCATAAAATTGCCCACATTTTAAGCTCTTCTTGTAAAATTGCAACTGTTATTGAGTACAATTCCAACTTTTATCATAATATTGCACAAATGTTCAGTTTTTCTTGTAAAATGTTGACTTGCGTTGAGTAAAATGACGACTTTTATTATAATACTGCCAACATTCTAAGTTTTTCTTGTGAAATTGTGACCTTTTTCTTGTGACATTCCAACAAATTTTTCACAACAAGCTTTTTTATATTTGCATAGTATGTATATATTATTAATGTTGTAAATACACTTCTTTATATATCTAGAAAGGCTGGTCCTAAAGAGGTAGGCCTTTATCGGAGGTCCCAAGAAGGTAAGAAACACAAGAGAGTGTGTGTGTGTGTGTGTGTGTGTGCACGGCGCTCACCGTTGTTCTCGATGTAGTGCGTCTGCTTGCTGGCGTTGTCCGCCGGCACGCCGTAGACCTCCACTCTCACCAGGGGGTCCACGATGGACTTCTGCTTCTCCTCGTTGAGTTTCGGTAGCTGCTGAGCTGAGATCACCTGCGATGCATCCCATAATACACACAGCACGGTCATATACAGGACTTTTTTTTTTTTTTTACCTGACAAAAAAAAAAGTGCCATCAAGACGGAGAGTTTTTTAGTAAGTTGCAGTAAGACTACAAAAAGGATCATATTTATGTGATGGAGAAATTTGTTTTCCTTCTATTGTAAGAGAATAAGTGATCTTTTCTCTTGTGTTGATGTCATTAGTGTGCTAAAAGTGACTATTAAAAAAGGCGCCAGCGTCACCATGACATTCAGCATCTTGGGTCTCAGCCACGGCCCCCTGGAGAGCACGCTGGGGTCAAAGTCGGAGGACGGGTCCCTCAGGAAGTCCTCTTTGAGGATGTACCCGCACGCCCCGTTGGGTAAGAAGCGGCCCTGGTTGATGTGCATCTCCTTCTTGGGGGTCTGGAAGTTGAGGGCCACTGCCGGAGAAAAGTTACATGACTTCCTGTGCGGCGTGAAGATGAAAGTGAAAGTGAAGGTGAAAGTTATGGAGGTTAATGTCAAAAGCTTTTTTTTTTTTTACACTGAATATATGTATCTGATTTTTTTTTTTAAATATATATATATATTTTTTACATCAAATTATGCTGACAATTTCATTAAAACAAATTCAGTGTTTTTAAAATTCTGTGTAAAAAAAATCTAGTGTATTAAAAAATTCAGTGTATGAAAATTCAGTGTAAAACAATTTGTGTAAAAAAAATTCAGTGTATATGATTCAGTTTGAAAAATTAATTGTAAAAAATGTAGTGTAAAAAAATCAATGTAAAGAAAATGTAATAAATGTAAATAAATGTATTAAAATTCAGGGTAAGGAATTCACTGTATAAAAATTCAGTGTAAAAAAAATGTAGTGTATAAAAACTCAGTGTAAAAAAAATTAGTGTTTTTAAATTCAGTGTAAAAAAATCAGTGCATAAAAAATTCAGTGTATGAAAATTCAGTGTAAAATAATTTTTGTACAAAAATTCAGTGTATAACATTCAGTGTAAAAAAATATGTGTATACAAATTCAGTGTACAAAAATTGGCGTAAAGAAAATGTAATGTATGACAATTTGCTGTATAAAAAATGCAATGTAAAGAACATTTTGTGTATAAAAATTCAGCGTAAAAAATGTAGTGTTTTTAAATTTACTAAAAAGAAACCAGTGTAAATTTTTTTTGTGTTTTTAAATTCACTGTAAAGAAATCAGTGTATAAAAATTCAGTGTGTGAACATTCAGTGTGAAAAAATTCAGTTTGAAAAATTAATTGTAAAAAATGTAGTGTAAAAAAAAAACCAAGGTAAAGAAAATGTAATGTATTAAAATTCAGTGTAAGGAATTCACTGTATAAAAATTCAGTGTAAAAAAAATGTGAAGAAAATTCAGTGTAAAAAAATCAGTGCATAAAAAATCAGTGTATGAAAATTCAGTGTAAAACAATTTGTGTAAAAAAAATTCAGTGTATATGATTCAGTTTGAAAAATTAATTGTAAAAAATGTAGTGTAAAAAAAAATCAATGTCAAGAAAATGGAATGTATTAAAATTTAGTGTAAGAAATTCACTGTATAAAAATTCAGTGTAAAAAAAATGTGAAGAAAATTCAGTGTAAAAAAATCAGTGCATAAAAAATCAGTGTATGAAAATTCAGTGTAAAATAATTTGTGTAAAAAAAGTCATTGTATAAGATTCAGTTTGAAAAATTAATTGTAAAAAATGTAGTGTAAAAAAAAATCAATGTCAAGAAAATGTAATGTATTAAAATTCAGTGTAAGGAATTCACTGTATAAAAATTCAGTGTAAAAAATGTGAAGAAAATGCAGTGTAAAAAAATCAGTGCATAAAAAATCAGTGTATGAAAATTCAGTGTAAAACAATTTGTGTAAAAAAAGTCATTGTACAAGATTCAGTTTGAAAAATTAATTGTAAAAAATGTAGTGTAAAAAAAAATCAATGTCAAGAAAATGTAATGTATTAAAATTCAGTGTAAGGAATTCACTGTATAAAAATTCAGTGTAAAAAAATGTGAAGAAAATGCAGTGTAAAAAAATCAGTGCATAAAAAATCAGTGTATGAAAATTCAGTGTAAAACAATTTGTGTAAAAAAAGTCATTGTATAAGATTCAGTTTGAAAAATTAATTGTAAAAAATGTAGAGTAAAAAAAAAAAATGTAAAGAAAATGTAATGTATTAAAATTCAGTGTAAGGAATTCACTGTATAAAAATTCAGTGTAAAAAAAATGTAGTGTATAAAAAGTCAGTGTGAAAAAAAAATAGAAAAAAAATTCAGTGTAAAAAAATCAGTGCATAAAAAATTCAGTGTAAAACAATTTGTGTAAAAAAAATTCAGTGTATAAGATTCAGTTTGAAAAATTAATTGTAAAAATGAAAATTCAGTGTAAAATAATTTGTGTAAAAAATGTCATTGTATAAGATTCAGTTTGAAAAATTAATTGTAAAAAATGCTGTGTAAAAAAAAATCAATGTCAAGAAAATGTAATGTATAAAAATTCAGTGTAAGGAATTCACTGTATAAAAATTCAGTGTAAAAAATGTGAAGAAAATGCAGTGTAAAAAAATCAGTGCATAAAAAATCAGTGTATGAAAATTCAGTGTAAAACAATTTGTGTAAAAAAAGTCATTGTACAAGATTCAGTTTGAAAAATTAATTGTAAAAAATGTAGTGTAAAAAAAAATCAATGTCAAGAAAATGTAACGTATTAAAATTCAGTGTAAGGAATTCACTGTATAAAAATTCAGTGTAAAAAATGTGAAGAAAATGCAGTGTAAAAAAATCAGTGCATAAAAAATCAGTGTATGAAAATTCAGTGTAAAACAATTTGTGTAAAAAAAGTCATTGTATAAGATTCAGTTTGAAAAATTAATTGTAAAAAATGTAGTGTAAAAAAAATAAATGTTAAGAAAATGTAATGTATTAAAATTCAGTGTAAGAATTACACTGAATTTTTATAGACTGAATTTTTTTTTAGACTGAATTTTTATACACACATTTTTTTTACACTGAAGGTATTCACACTGAATTTTTATACATTGGATTTTTATAGACTGATTTTTTTTTACACTGATTTTTTTAACACAGATTTTTTTATACAGTGGATTTTTATAGACTGGTTTTTTTTGCACTGAATTTTTATAGACTGAATTGTTTTTTTTACACTGAATTTTTATAGACTAATTTTTTACACCGAATTTTTATACACTGATTTTTTCAGCACTGAATTTGAAAACACTGCATTTTTATACCCAGAATTGTTTCAATGAAATTGTCCGCATAATTTGATGTAAAAAAAAGTAGTTCACAAAGTTCAAACGCCAAAAAAAATTTAGTTTCATAAATTCAGTGTCAAAAAAATGTTTTTGTAATAAAGACACACATTAACCTCCATTAAAGTGAAGATGAAGGTGATGGTGAAGGTGAAAATGAAGATGAAGGTGAAGGTAAAGATGAAGATGATGGTGAAGGTGATTATGAAGTTGAAGGTGAAGGTCAAGATGAAGGTGATGGTGAAGGCGAAAATGAAGATGAAGGTGAGGGCAAAGATGAAGATGATGGTGAAGGTGATTATGAAGTTGAAAGTGAAGGTGATTATGAAGATGAGGTTGAGGGTGAAGGTGGTGATTCAGGCAAAGATGAAGGTCAAGATGAAGGTGATGGTGAAGGTGAAAATGAAGATGAAGGTGAGGGCAAAGATGAAGATGATGGTGAAGGTGATTATGAAGTTGAAAGTGAAGGTGATTATGAAGATGAAGTTGAGGGTGAAGGTGATGATTCAGGCAAAGATGAAGGTGATGGTGAATGTGAAGATGAAGGTGCAGGCAAAGATGAAGGCGATGGTGATTGTGAAGGTAAAGATGAAGGTGAAAGTGAAGATGAAAGTAAAGGTGATGGTGAATGTGAAGGTGATGGCACAGGTGATGGTGAAGGTAAAGATGAAGGTGAAAGTGAAAGTGAAAATGAAGGTAAAAGTGATGGTGAATGTGAAGGTGATGGCGCAGGTGATGGTGAAGGTAAAGATGAAAGTGAAAGTGAAAGTGAAGGTAAAAGTGATGGTGAATGTGAAGGTGATGGCGCAGGTGATGGTGAAGGTAAAGATGAAAGTGAAAGTGAAAGTGAAGGTAAAAGTGATGGTGAATGTGAAGGTGATGGCGCAGGTGATGGTGAAGGTAAAGATGAAAGTGAAAGTGAAAGTGAAGGTAAAAGTGATGGTGAAGGTGAAGGTGATGGCGCAGGTGATGGTGAAGGTAAAGATGAAAGTGAAAGTGAAAGTGAAGGTAAAAGTGATGGTGAATGTGAAGGTGATGGCGCAGGTGATGGTGAAGGTAAAGATGAAAGTGAAAGTGAAGGTAAAAGTGATGGTGAATGTGAAGGTGATGGTGCAGGTAAAGATGAAGGTGCAGGCGAAGATGAAGGTGATGGTGAAGGGAATAATGAAGGTGATGGCGAAAGTGAAGATGAAGATGAAGGTGATGGCGAAAGTGAAGATGAAAAGGAAGGTGATGGTGATTATGAAGATGAAGGTGATGGTGCAAGTGAAGATGAAGGTGCAGGCAAAGATGAAGATGAAGGTGATGGTGCAGGCAAAGATGAAAATGAAGGTGATGGTGATTATGAAGGTGATGGTGCGGGTGAAGATGAAGGTGCAGGCAAAGATGAAGATGAAGATGATGGCGAAGGCAAAGATGAAAATGAAGGTGATGGTGAAAGTGAAGATGAAAAGGAAGGTGATGGTGATTATGAAGATGAAGGTGATGGTGCAGGTGAAGATGAAGGTGCAGGCAAAGATGAAGGTGATGGTGATGGCGAAAGTGAAGATGAAAAGGAAGGTGATGGTGATTATGAAGATGAAGGTGATGGTGCAGGTGAAGATGAAAATGAAGGTGGTGGTGATTATGAAGGTGATGGTGCGGGTGAAGATGAAGATGAAGATGATGGTGAAGGCAAAGATGAAAATGAAGGTGATGGCGAAAGTGAAGATGAAAATGAAGGTGATGGTGATTATGAAGATGAAGGTGATGGTGCAGGTGAAGATGAAGGTGATGGTGCAGGTGAAGATGAAGGTGCAGGCAAAGATGAAAAGGAAGGTGATGGTGATTATTAAGGTGATGGTGCGGGTGAAGATGAAGATGATGGTGAAGGCAAAGATGAAAATGAAGGTGATGGCGAAAGTCAAGATGAAAATGAAGGTGATGGTGATTATGAAGATGAAGGTGATGGTGCAGGTGAAGATGAAGGTGCAGGCAAAGATGAAAATGAAGGAGATGGTGCAGGCAAAGATGAAAATGAAGGTGATGGTGATTCTGAAGGTGATGGTGCGGGTGAAGATGAAGATGAAGATGATGGTGAGGGCAAAGATGAAGGTGATGGTGATGGCGAAAGTGAAGATGAAAATGAAGGTGATGGTGATTATGAAGATGAAGGTGATGGTGCAGGTGAAGATTAAGGTGCAGGCAAAGATGAAGATGAAGGTGATGGTGCAGGCAAAGATGAAAATGAAGGTGATGGTGATTATGAAGGTGATGGTGCGGGTGAAGATGAAGA
>NC_084554.2:50155000-50185000 GCF_033978685.3 Nerophis lumbriciformis
TGATTCACCAAAACTAACCTGTTATACAGGAGGAAAAAGCACACAGGACGTTTCAATTGTTCACAGACTGGTCGCGCTCATCAGAATGACAAGACACTTCCGGTCTGCAGGTGATAGCATTCAATTGGGAAGAAACGCCCTACTGCCCCCTACTGACCAATGTGAATACTGATACATGTGTAATGACAGCTCCAAAAACGAATTCAAACCACAAAATAAAATAAATAAATCAACACAAAAATGTGACACATTATGGGTGGGTCACATATGCATGTACAGTAGATGGCAGTATTGTCCTGTTTAAAAGTGTCACAACATTGCTGTTTACGGCAGACGAACTGCTTTACGGCAGACGGAAACTTGACTGCTGTTGTTGTGTGTTGTTACCGCGCTGGGAGGACGTTAATGAAACTGCCTAACAATAAACCCACATAAGAAACCAAGAAGTCGCCCTCCATCATTAGCTGTTTCTATTGTGGGAAAGCGGACGTGTGAACAGGCTGTCAACACGTCACTAAGGTCCGCATGGAGCTGGAGGGGGCGTGGCCTCCAGCACCGTCCTGAATTTCGGGAGATTTTCGGGAGAAAATTTGTCCCGGGAGGTTTTCGGGAGAGGCGCTGAATTTCGGGAGTCTCCCGGAAAATCCGGGAGGGTTGGCAAGTATGTCAAATAGCAGCACTTACCAGTGAGCTGCCTCTATTTTTTAAATTGTATTTATTTACTACCAATTTTCATCAATTAATATATTCTGTAGACATACCCTCATGTCAGCAGGCCAGGGAAGCTAGGGTCGATATTCTTCTCTTGACGGTGTGAGCCAAGACATCCAGGGGGTTTAGCTCGCTCTAGTGATGGGTTGATGAGGCGTCATGAAGCGTTTCGACACATTGCAAAACTGTATTGATACTGTGTCGATACTGTGTCACTAAATACTGACATCTGCTGGACATTAAAAATCCCTACAGGCAACCTATGGACCGACTCAACTGACACTGATTTTATGCCCTAGTACAAGGGTCACCAACCTTTTTGAAACCAAAAACTACTTCTTGGGTACTGATTAATGCGAAGGGCTACCAGTTTGATACACACTTAAATAAATAAATATATTGTCATTTGTAAGTTACACGTAAGTGTGATTTAAACAAGAATAGCTAAATAAATACATTTATATAAATAAAAAAAATGGGTATTTCTGTCTGTCATTCCGTCGTACTTTTTTTTTTTTTTTTGCTTTTACGGAAGGTTTTTTGTAGAGAATAAATGATGAAAAAAACACTTAATTGAACGGTTTAAAAGAGGAGAAAACACGAAAAAAAATTAAAATACAATTTTGAAACATAGTTTATCTTCAATTTCGACTCTTTAAAATTCAAAATTCAACCGACAAAAAGAAGAGAAAAACTAGCTAATTTGAATCTTTTTGAAAATATTAAAAAAAGAATTTATGGAACATCATTAGTAATTTTTCCTGATTAAGATACATTTTAGAATTTTGATGACATGTTTTAAATTGGTTAAAATCCAATCTGCACTTTGTTAGAATATTTAACAAATTGGACCGAGCTATATTTCTAACAAAGACAAATCAGTATTTCTTCTAGATTTTCCAGAACAACAATTTTAAAAGAAATTCAAAATACTTTGAAATAAGATTTAAATTTGATTCTACAGATTTTCTAGATTTGCCAGAATAACTTTTTTGAATTTTAATCATAGCAAGTTTGAAGAAATATTTCACAAATATTCTTTGTCGAAAAACCAGAAGCTAAAATATTTATTATTCTTTACAATAAAAAAAAAAAAATGTACTTGAACATTGATTTAAATTGTCAGGAAAGAAGAGGAAGACATTTAAAAGGTAAAAAGGTATATTTGTTTAAAAATCCTAAAATCATTTTTAAGGTTGTATTTTTTTCTCTAAAATTGTATTTCTAAAAGTAATAAGAAGCAAAGTCAAAAATAAATGAATTTATTTAAACAAGTGAAGACCCATCCATTCATTCCATTTTCTACCGCTTATTCCAAGTGAAGACCAAGTCTTTAAAATATTTTCTTGGATTTTCAAATTCCATTTGAGTTTTGTCTCTTGTAGAATTACAAATGATAAATAAATAAATAAATATTTACAAAACAGAGGCAGCTCACTGGTAAGTGCTGCTCTTTGAGCTATTCTTAGAACAGGCCAGCGGGCGACTGATCTGGTCCTTACGGGCTACCTGGTGACCGCGGGCACCGCGTTGGTGACCCCTGCCCTAGTATATACAATAATATAAACCAAGTCATTGTATTTCATTTAGGATTATTTCATATCTTCATTTAAATAAAAATATATGTTTATCTTTTTTAGATACAGTCAATAAATAATGTGAACATGTATCATAACATGGAAATCTAAGAGAACGTGTTGTGGATGATTGTGGACTGGGAATTTTTTTAATTGTATTTTTTTACACATTTTTATTAAAAAAATAAATAAATAAGTTTTTCCGACGTTTTTTAGACGATTTCTCTTAGTTATTATTTCTCCGGCTGTAGAAAAGAGCCGCTCACAGGGCACAGAGGAGGCGTCAGTGCGACACAGTTCGCGTATCGGTCACGTGACCAAAACAGCTCATGATCGGTCACGTGACTTTCTAAAAGCGGTACGCGCACCGACACAGGGTTTCGCTCTATGAGCTCGACGCATGCGCCGATGCATCGGTGTTGCCGGACCCATCACTAGCTCGCTCGTCTGCGGGAACAAACTGCCGCCATTGCTTGCCGTGCTACCGAGGTCCTTTGTCCCTGAATTGCTCACACACTCCGGCAGATTCAATGGGGGTCTGGCGGCAGATTTCTTTGACTTTATCGTTGGAAATGCATCTGCTTTGAGTGTCGCAGGATATCCACACATTCTTGCCATCCCTGTCGTAGCATAGCTTTTGTCGGTAAAGTGTGCGGAACAAACGTCCAATTTCTTGCCACTTTCGCATCTTTGGGCCCTGTTGGTGTTGTTACACCCTCCGACAACACACCGACGAGGCATGATGTCTCCAAGGTACGGAAAACAGTCGAAAAAAACGGAAAATAACAGAGCTGATTTGACTCGGTGTTTGAGAAAATGGCGGATTGCTTCCCGATGTGACGTCACAAGGCGTTTAATTCGCCAAAATTCACCCATTTAGAGTTCGGAAATCGGTTAAAAAAATATATGGTCTTTTTTCTGCAACATCAAGGTATATATTGACGCTTACATAGGTCTGGTGATAATGTTCCCCTTTAAAGACTTGGTCTTCACTTGTTTAAATAAATTCATTTATTTTTTTTACTTTGCTTCTTATAACTTTCAGACAGACAATTTTAGAAAAAAAATACAACCTTAAAAATGATTTTTAAACAACGTTCACTTTCCCTTCAACAACTCTAGGGTACACTTATTAATGATGAAAAATGATATCTATCTGTGATTAATCGGGATTATTTTGAGTTAACTATGAACGAACTACTGTTAAGCGCGATTAAATATTAATCGCGACCGTGGCGCAGTTGGAAGAGGGTTCCTGGTTCGATCCCCAGCTTCTACCAACCAAGTCACATCCGTTGTGTCCTTGAGCAAGACACTTCACCCTTGCTCCTGATGGGTCGTGGTTAGCGCCTTGCATGGCAGCTCCCGCCATCAGTGTGTGAATGTGTGTGTGAATGGGTGAATGTGGAAGTAGTGTCAAAGCGCTTTGAGTACCTTAGAGGTAGAAAAGCACTATTCAAGTATAAACAATTTACCATTTACTCTACTAATCACGGCAGTGTTCACGAGAGACAACAAACGTAATAAAACAACCACTCACTGTACGATGTCTGCTCTCACTGGGATTTTTAAAATAATAGTTTGTATTACATTGTGTTCCTGACAAGAAGACAAAAGGACAGGGGCTGTCTTTGAAACGTACCAAAAAGAAGGCTCGTAAAACTCCACTGTGACTTCAAAGCGGACAGATGTCAGGATCTGCTCAACTTCCAGACAAACTCTTTTTGAAGTATTTTTACGAACTCTCTTTGAACTATTTTATGGAACTCTCTTTGAACTGTTCGGTAACCGAAGGCAATGCTGTTTACGACCCACTTCCCTTTGGAAGCAGCTGTGGTCAGCTGGGGGGAGAAAGTCAAATAAAGAAGGAGTTAGAGATGCGCGGTTTGCGGACACAACCGCGCAGTCCGCGGATTATCCGCGGGTCGGGCGGTTGAAATAAAAAAAAAATTAGATTTTATCCGCGGGTCGGGTCGGGTCGGGCGGTTGAAATAAAAAAAAAATTTGATTTTAAATAGATTCAGGCGGGTGGCAGTTAAACCAATTCGGAAATATATATACATACCGTATTTTCCGCACCATAAGGCGCCCTGGGTTAAAAGCCGCGCCTTCAATGAACGGCATATTTCAAAACTTTGTCCACCTATAAGCCGCCCCGTGTTGTAAGCCGCATCTAACTGCGCTAAAGGAATGTCAAAAAAACAGTCAAATAGGTCAGTCAAACTTTAATAATATATTAAAACCAGCGTGATGTGGGCGCGCATGGAATCGTATATCAACATGGACGAAGCTGCGTGAAAAAAGCCACCCGGCCTCTTCGCGTAAACTTAAACTTACCTTAACCACTCGCTCATCTTTTCTTCATCCATCCCTTCGAGTTAGCTTTTATGATGACGCCGGCTGGAAAGGTCTCTTTTGGCAAGGTCTTCCTTTTGAATATCACCATGGGTGGAAGTTTCTGGCCATTAGCATGGCAAGCTAGAACCACAGTGAAGGATGACTTCTCATTCCCTGTGGTGCGAATATTCACCGTACGTGCTCCCGTTGTATCCACAGTGCGGTTCACAGGAATATCAGTTGCTGTGAAATAGTAATCCGTGTGCGGATGGAGAGATTGCGTCTTTTCATGAACCGGATCCCTGTCGTTTAGTAGGAGCCATTTTGTGGTCTTTACAGATGTAAACACACAAAGGAAATGAAACGTACGGTAATATCCGCGCGCTTTTTCTTCTTCTACGCGGGCGGGTGGTTGCTTACAGTAGAAGAAGAAGCGCTTCCTGTTCTATGGGGGCGGGTACTTACCTTGGCGGTTGCTTGCGTAGAAGAAGAAGCGCTTCCTGTTCTACCGGGAAAAAAGATGGCGGCTGTTTACCGTAGTTACGAGACCGAAACTTTATGAAAATGAATCTTAATATTTATCCATATATAAAGCGCACCGGGTTATAAGGCGCACTGTCAGCTTTTGAGAAAATTTGTGGTTTTTAGGTGCGCCTTATAGTGCGGAAAATACGGTAGTTAAATGTTGTTACCCACATACGAAAAACGAGCAGGCACCTGCAGCACGCCACAACAGAAGAAGAAAAAAAAAAGAGATGGCAACGCCGGCAGCAAACGTGGTACGCGACAAACTAAAAAAGGGAATACTAAAGACCAGGGGGAAAAAAAGGCCAGAAAAGTTCAGCGTGGACTCGTTTTTATGAGGTTGTAAATCAGGATGATAGTAATGCTGGCTATGTGATTTGCAAGAGCTGCGACGCTGTTTATGTCTACGACAGTCACAAAACCGGGACATCTAACATGGTGCATCACATTTGTGCAAAACCCCGAACCTCCACAAACACCCTGAGCATGAGCAGTTTCGTCCGCCGTGATCCCAGAAGAGTGCCACAGGATGTTAAAACAAGATAGAACGCAGCTGCCTGCAGCAGTTTGAGTGGCGCGAGCGCGAGTGCGCTTGGAGGTGCGCTCAGCGCGGCTCCCAGATGATTGCGCACTGGTGTGCGTCTGGGCCGTGACAGCGTGGCACGCATTGAATGTCTCTGCTGCATTGGATCAGTCTCCTTTCTTTAACAGGCAAAAGCTTTATAACCTCGCTAATGCCTTGCATCGTCTATATTAGATATATAACAATGGGCGGGTGGCGGATGGCGGGCGGGTGCGGTTTTGATTAAATGTTAGTTCGGGTGGATGGCGGATGGTTGACGACTTTTGTGATGCGGTTGCGGATGAAATAATTGCCTATCCGCGCATCTCTAGAAGGAGTGCAATCTTTTGGCAGAGCGTGGTTGAAGACTGTACAGAGAGTACAGTCACCATGTTTCTCGTCAATATCGAGTCCAAATGTAATTCTGTCTCTGTTTGATTATTTGCCTCTTGTCTTGTTTAATAGATGTCATCAGTGTTTGAACCTGACAGGGATGTTTACATCTTCCCGTTTACATGAAGAATTCATCATAACCTTTGCGAAGGCAAACTGTCTTTTCGTGTCCTTCTTATCATTTCCGGGTGTAAATCGGATGTCAAAGTTGACCCACTCGTCAGATTATGTCCACAACCTTCTACTATCCAGGTGAGAGGCATACTTGTTAATATTTAGACACGTAAATAGAGTATTGTTGGCGCTTTTTGGATGTTTTTAGAGCACACTCACACACCTCAGGTGAAGGGAAGGTGGTGGGCCAGTTGCTCCCGATGGGCTTGGTGACCAAGGCGTCCCCCAAAATGGAGATCATGTGATGGGCCATGAGTCTCTGCTGGGGCAGACTGCAGTGGTTCTCCAAAGACAGAATGACAGGATACTCCGAGGTCTGGAAGACAGTTCCAAACAATCCCGGTCATTGAACGCCTCTTTGTCGTCACTTTCTGCAAGGTCTCAGAAGATTGATTGTGTTAGCATGCTAAGTATTAAGCTAACAAACAACTAGCTCGCTATTAGCTAAACAATTGAAACCGAGCGAGACAAAGTTGACTGGAAGTGTAATATTGTTTTTCTTGCTATTATTAGAAGTAAAGGAGCAGACGTCACACACCTTGAAGGCGTAGTCTTTGATGGCTTTGATGACGTCTCTGAAAAAGATTTTGGAGGTGAGCGTGTAGCCGTGAAAGACGACGGGCTCTCCGTTGGCGCCGTCCCAGCAGTCCAACTCCACACAGCGGCAACTCTTCATCAGAGCTCTGCAGGTGGTGATATGAGATCATGGTCGTTGTAATCACAATCATTCAAGCTGCGACCGGCGTCAAACGGGCCCCCCGCGCCCCCACACCCACATGCAGGTTGAGGGATTCAAAAATGTGACCAAACGTATCAAAGAATAAACAGAGCCGTTACAATAGGGCCTTCACTGCTCGGCCCCTAATAATGATAATAATATAATGATAATAATAATAATAATAATATAATGATAATAATAACAGTAATAATAATAACAATAATAATAATAATTATATAACTATAATAATAATAATAATGATGATAACAACAATAATAATAATTATAATAATGATGATAATAATAATACAAATAATGATGATAATACTATAATGATAATAATGATATTGATAGTAATGATGACGATAATAATAATACAAATAATGATTATATGATGATAAAAGTAAGGCTGAAATGACGCGTCGACGTAGTCGACGTCATCGGTTACGTAAATACGTCGACGCCGTTTTTGTGCGTCGGCGCGTCGCATATTTACGTCACACTACTGTCATGGCGGAGCGCAAAGCAGACGGTGCGAGCGAGGGGAAAAAAGCACGCCAAAAGTCGTCAAAAGTGTGGGAGTATTTCAATAAACGGCCTAATAATGTTGTTGTATGCACACTGTGTCGAGCGGAAATGGCCTATCATAGCAGCCCAACGGCTATGAACGAACATTTGAAAAGAAAACCGACAGCGTTCTTGCCATCACCAAGTAAATCGTCCGCGTGCGTATACGTTGTCATTATTATACAAAAACATGAATGTGTCATTTGTATCTGCGTTGTAAAATCATAAACTAAAGCACCGTTTCGCTCTGAGAGGTGCGTTTGGCGTGCCTGTTCAGTGTTTACAAAGACGCGCTCCTCTTTAACGCTGTGGAGAGGCGGCGGCGGCGAGCGAGCTGCGAGGCGTGGCGCGCCGGGAGCGACGCCGCAATCGTGCCCAGGTGCGCGATCCGAGCGAGCGAGGAAGAGGAGCCGAAAAGCGAGGAGAGAAAAGAGTTGGAAGAGAAAAGACTTTGTGTAAAATTAAAAGATTGTAAACCTGGCAAAGCCGTCTGGCGTTCAGTCTGTCGGTCCTGAAAGAACCCCACGGCATAAGACGTGTCACAAACGCTAACGTTAATTAGTTGTGCAAATACCTTTTACAACATTAACAGTTACATATACTATGTACAAACCAACAATTAACTTTCACTTTAATCATACTATCATTGTTGTGTTATTAAGCAAAATAAGCAATACTTTTACTTTTGTTGAAATGTTTACACTGTTGTTACAGAATATTTAGTTTTGCACTTTTTTTGTATTGAATGTTTATCTTTATTTTTGCACATTTTAGCAAATAAGCAATACTTTTACTTTTGTTGAAATGTTTACACTGTACACTTTTTTGTATTGGATGTTTAGCTTTATTTTTGCACATTTTAGCAAATAAGCAATACTTTTACTTTTGTTGAAATGTTTACACTTGTTACAGAATATTTCCGTTTTGCACTTTTTTGTATTGGATGTTTATCTTTATTTTTGCACATTTTAAAGCAAACTAAGCAATACTTTTACTTTTGAAATGCTTATACTATTGCAGAATATTAAGATTTGCACTGGATGTTTACTTTTATATTTGCACATTAAAAAGCAAATAAGCTACTTTTAATTTTGTTAAATGCTAAAAGTTTTAAATGTTTACATTGTTACAGAATATTTTGTCATGTTGTTGTCAATGTTGACTGAGTGGCCATACTTTTTTTTTTTGTAAATAAAAGCCATGCCTTTTGAAAAAACTGGCCTACATTTATTTTTTCCTCTTCATTTTAAATAAAAAAAAAAATCGGTAAAAGGAAAAATAATCTATAGATTAATCGAAAAAATAATCTATAGATTAACCGATTAATCGAAGAAAAAAAAATCTATAGATTAATCGATAGAAAAATAATCGTTAGCTGCAGCCCTAGATAAAAGTATAACAATAATAATGATGATAATGATAATACTGATGATAATAATAATAATACAAATAATGATTATAATTATGATAATAGTATAATTAAATAATAATAATGATGATGACGATGATGATAATACCAATAATGATTATAATGATAATAGTATAATTATAATAATAATAATAATAAAAATAATGATGATGATAATAATAATGATGATACTGATAATAATAATGATGGTAATAATGATAATAGTACAATAATGATGATAGTAATGATAATAATATAATAATGATGATAATAATAATGAAAATAAAAACGATGATGATGATGATAATAATGATTAAAATAATGATGATGATTATGATGATGATGATGATGATAATAATAATAATGAAAACAAAAATTATGATAATAATAATGATTGCAAGAATTATGATGATGATGATGATAATAATAATAATAATAATGATTATATGATGATAATAGTATAACAATAATAATGATGATAATGATAATACTGATGATAATAATAATAATACAAATAATGATTATAATTATGATAATAGTATAATTAAATAATAATAATGATGATGACGATGATGATAATACCAATAATGATTATAATGATAATAGTATAAGTATAATTATAATAATAATAATAATAATGACGATGATATAAATAATGATGATACTGATAATAATAATGATGGTAATAATGATAATAGTACAATAATGATGATAGTAATGATAATAATATAATAATGATGATAATAATAATGAAAATAAAAACGATGATGATGATAATAATGATTAAAATAATGATGATGATTATGATGATGATGATGATAATAATAATAATAATAATAATGAAAATAAAAATGATGATAATAATAATGATTGTAATAATTATGATGATGATGATGATGATAATAATAATAATAATAATGCTAATAATGATGGGCTCCAGCGCTCCCCGCGACTCCGAGAGGGGTAAGCGGTAGAAAATGACAAGCGGTAGAAAATGGCTGGATGGATGGATGATGAAAAAAATAATGATATTGTTATGATCCGCTACCCGGATCATATTTTTGTTATTGTTTTCAAGTCACTTGTGTTTTCATCACCTCTTGAGTTTGTTTCTGTTGCCATGACGGCAGATTATCGTCACCTGCCTCTGGTTAGTGTTCCGGACGCGCACCTGTTGCCGGGGCACTAATCAGAGGGCTATTTAGTTCACGCGCTGACCTCACTCGGTCTGTTGGTTTTGTTTGCTCCTACGCAACAAGTTACGCTCCTAGTTTCGCTCATAGTTTACATTTTTGATATTAGCATCTTTGCTACCCTCTTGTTTTCCGTGCCGTGGTGCACCGCGCAGCATTTTGTTCTGCAATCAGAATAAATCATTTATTCTCACCTGCAAGCCGCTTCCTGACATCCCTCTGCATCTTGAAAAGACGACCTCCGGCATCACAATGCCACGTAAGCGTAACAGATATAATAATACTATAATGATAATAATAATAACAATAATAATAATAATGATGATGATAATGACGATGATGAAAATAATGATCATATTGATGATAATAATACAAATAATGATTATAATGATGATAATGGTATAATTATAATGATGATAATGATGATAATGATAATAATGATGATAATGATAATAATAATAATGATGATAATAATGGTAATAATATAACAATGATGATAATAATAATAATAATAATGATGATAATTATATTGATAATAATTATGATGATATTGGTGATGATATTAATACTATATGATAATAATGATAACAATAATATTGATGATGATAATGATAATACAAATAATGATAATAATAATATAATGATAATGATGATTATGATAATATAATGATGATACTAATAATAACAATAATAATAATGATAATACAAATTATGATGATGATGATGATGATATTAATACTTTATGATAATAATAGGGCGGTATAGCTCGGTTGGTAGAGTGGCCGTGCCAGCAACTTGAGGGTTCCAGGTTCGATCCCCGCTTCCGCCATCCTAGTCACTGCCGTTGTGTCCTTGGGCAAGACACTTTACCCACCTGCTCCCAGTGCCACCCACACTGGTTTTAATGTAACTTAGATATTGGGTTTCATATGTAAAGTGCTTTGAGTCACTAGAGAAAAAGCGCTATATAAATATAATTCACTTCACTTCACTTCACTTCACTTAATAATAATAATGATGATGATGATAATGATATAAATTATGATAATAATGATAATGATGATGATGATAATATTTAATAACGATGATGATGATAAGAAAAATAATAACCATAATCATGATAGTAATAATATAACTAATGATGACAATAATAATAATGATAGTAATAATAATAATAATGATGATAATTATAATAATAATCCATCCATCCATTTTCTACCGCTTGTCCCTTTTGGGGTAATAATAATGATCATTTAAAAAAAGATAGTAATAACAATGATGATGATGATGATGATAATAATAATGATAGTAACGATAATAATAATTATAATTATGATCATAATAATACTAATAATGATAATAATGATGATGATGATAATAATACTAATAATGATTATGATGATGATGATAATACTAATAATAATAATTATGATGATGATAATGATGATAATAATAATAATAAAAATAATAAGCATGATAGTAATAATGATGATGGTGACGATAATAACGATGATAATTATAATAATGATAATAATGAAAATAGTAATAATGATAGTAATAATGATGATAGTAATAGTAATCATGATAGTAATAATAAAGATTATAGTAATAATAATCATGATAGTAATAATAATGATGATAGTAATAATGATGATGATAGTAACAATAATGATGATAGTAATAATAATAATGATAGTAATAATAATGATAATAATAATAATGATGATAGTAATAATAATAATGATAATAATAATAATGATGATAGTAATAGTAATAATGATAGTAAAAATGATGATGATAGTAATAATGAGGATGATGATAGTAATAATAGTTTACCTGATGTAGGCCTCAGTGCTGCTGGGTCCTTTGAGCTGGTCCTTGGTCAAGTAGGTGTTGTGGGAGGAGGAGATGTAGTAGTGGTGCAGCGGCTGCGTCATGTCCTGGTACACCTTCTTGTGGGCGGGGTTAAAGATGGAGCAGTCGTCATGCTGCAGGTACATCAGGAAGCCATCTTTGCTCATGTGCTTCCTCTGCTTGGCTGCGGACACACCAACCACCTCATCAACGTCCCACCTAAGTCCTCCCCTTCCTCCCCCTCACCTGTTTCGTCCACCTCGTATTTGTCGATGAGCCTCAGCGCGCCCACCGTGGTGGCCGCCTCCCGCTCCTCGTTCAGCAGGAAGTTGAGCAGGTCTTTGACGCTCATCTGCCCGTCCGTCCCGGCGTACTTGCCGTAGATGACGTCGATCTCCTCCCGCTGGGTCAGCAGCTCGTAGAAGTGGCGGATCTCATCGTCCTCCAAGGAGCCCGAGTTGGAATGGTCGCATTTCTAGGCGGCGTGGGCAGCGTCAGAAAACTTTATTTTGAAAACCCCCCCCAGAGGAACAGACCTTGAAGAGTTCCTCGGCGTAGGCGTTGTCCACTTCGATGTTGATGTGGCCCAGGAAGCGCTTCAGCTCCTTCAGGTTCATTTTGTTGTCCTCGTTCTTGTCGGCTTTGCGCATGCAGCTGATGATCCAGCTGTGTGGGAGATGTAAGGACATGATACAACACAGGAGGTGCTGCACATGATACAACACAGGAGGTGCTGCACATGATACAACACAGGAGGTGCTGCACATGATACAACACAGGACTAGGGATGATGTTTGATAAGAAATTATCGAGTTCAAGCCCATTATCGAATCCTCTTATCGAACCGATTCCTTATCGATTCTCTTATGGAATCCAGATAGGTTGTTGTATATGGAAAAAAATACAATATTTGGTTAAACAAAAAGCTCACTTTCATTTTATAAGAAAAAACTAAAATAAAATAAATAAATAAATATTGACTGTTACCCCCCTAAAAAAATAAAATTAATTAAAACTGCAAGCAGCGATGGACGGGACCGACTTTGAGGGCTCATAAAATCCAAACCGGAGCAGTAATTAAAACTCTATACAAAAAATACAATATTTGGTTAAACAAAAGCTCACTTTCATTTTATAAGAAAAAACTAAAATAAAATAAATAAATAAATATTGACTGTTACTCCCCTAAAATAATAAAATTAATTAAAGCTGCAAGCAGCGATGGACGGGACCGACTTTGAGGGCTCATAAAATCCAAACCGGAGCAGTAATTAAAGCTCTTTCATCAACTTTTAATCAGAAGGGTTCAATCTCTCTCCTGTGTGAATCGAACCGATTCCTTATCGATTCTCCTATGGAATCCAGATAGGTTGTTGTATATGGGAAAAAATACAATATTTGGTTAAACAAAAGCTCACTTTCATTTTATAAGAAAAAACTAAAATAAAATAAATAAATAAATATTGACTGTTACCCCCCTAAAAAATAAAAATAAATTAAAGCTGCAAGCAGCGATGGACGGGTCCGACTTTGAGGGCTCATAAAATCCAAACCGGAGCAGTAATTAAAACTCTATACAAAAAATAAAATATTTGGTTAAACAAAAGCTCACTTTCATTTTATAAGAAAAAACTAAAATAAAATAAATAAATAAATATTGACTGTTACTCCCCTAAAAAAATAAAATTAATTAAAGCTGCAAGCAGCGATGGACGGGACCGACTTTGAGGGCTCATAAAATCCAAACCGGAGCAGTAATTAAAGCTCTTTCATCAACTTTTAATCAGAAGGGTTCAATCTCTCTCCTGTGTGAATCGAACCGATTCCTTATCGATTCTCTTATGGAATCCAGATAGGTTGTTGTATATGGAAAAAAATACAATATTTGGTTAAACAAAAGCTCACTTTCATTTTATAAGAAAAAACTAAAATAAAATAAATAAATAAATATTGACTGTTACCCCCCCCAAAAAAAAAAAAAAAATTAAAGCTGCAAGCAGCGATGGACGGGTCCGACTTTGAGGGCTCATAAAATCCAAACCGGAGCAGTAATTAAAGCTCTTTCATCAACTTTTAATCAGAAGGGTTCAATCTCTCTCCTGTGTGAATCGAACCGATTCCTTATCGATTCTCTTATGGAATCCAGATAGGTTGTTGTATATGGAAAAAAATACAATATTTGGTTAAACAAAAGCTCACTTTCATTTTATAAGAAAAAACTAAAATAAAATAAATAAATAAATATTGACTGTTACCCCCCTAAAAAAATAAAAAATAAATTAAAGCTGCAAGCAGCGATGGACGGGACCGACTTTGAGGGCTCATAAAATCCAAACCGGAGCAGTAATTAAAGCTCTTTCATCAACTTTTAATCAGAAGGGTTCAATCTCTCTCCTGTGTGAATCGAACCGATTCCTTATCGATTCTCTTATGGAATCCAGATAGGTTGTTGTATATGGAAAAAAATACAATATTTGGTTAAACAAAAGCTCACTTTTATTTTATAAGAAAAAACTAAAATAGAATAAATAAATGAATATTGACTGTTACCCCCCTAAAAAAATAAAATAAATTAAAGCTGCAAGCAGCGATGGACGGGACCGACTTTGAGGGCTCATAAAATCCAAACCGGAGCAGTAATTAAAACTCTTTCATCAACTTTTAATCAGAAGGGTTCAATCTCTCTCCTGTGTGAATCGAACCGATTCCTTATCGATTCTCTTATGGAATCCAGATAGGTTGTTGTATATGGAAAAAAATACAATATTTGGTTAAACAAAAGCTCACTTTCATTTTATAAGAAAAAACTAAAATAAAATAAATAAATAAATATTGACTGTTACCCCCCTAAAAAAAATAAAATAAATTAAAGCAGCAAGCAGCGATGGACGGGTCCGACTTTGAGGGCTCATAAAATCCAAACCGGAGCAGTAATTAAAACTCTTTCATCAACTTTTAATCAGAAGGGTTCAATCTCTCTCCTGTGCTAATTTGAAGCCAACACGACAAACGCGCTCAGAGGAGATGATGTTTGAAAAAAGGTGACTGTTTTTACACAACTTTTGTTTTGAAGGGGGAATTGCAAACTTCCTGTTGATTTTTGGTGGGGGTTGTCAGTGTATGAAATATAGGTCTAAGTCAGGGGTCGGCAACTCAAAATGTTGAAAGAGCCATATTGGACCAAAAATACAAAAAAAAAAATCTGTCTGGAGCCGCAAAAAATTAAAAGCCATATTACATACAGATAGTGTGTCATGAGATATAAATTGAATTAAGAGGACTTAAAGGAAACTAAATGACCTCAAACATACCTACAAATGAGGCATTATGATGCAATATGTACATATAGCTAGCCTAAATAGCATGTTAGCATCGATTAGCTTGCAGTCATGCAGTGACCAAATATGTCTGATTAGCACTCCAACAAGTCAATAACATCAACTAAACTCACCTTTCATGCACAACCTTAAACGTTTGGTGGACAAAATGAGACAGAAAAAGAAGTGGCATAAAACACGTCCTAGAAAGTCGGAGAAAGTTATACATGTAAACAAACTACGGTGAGTTCAAGGACCGCCAAAATTAGTAGGACAAAACGGCGCTCGCCAAATACTCGAATCAGTGAAGCATGTTTAATATAAACAGTTTGCTTTATAACAATTAGGGAGGTTTGTGTCATGTTTGTCCTCCTACAGAAACCATATTAAAACAAAAAATAGATTTTTTTTCCCCCTCATCTTTTTCCATTTTTCATACATTTCTGAAAAAGCTCCAGAGAGCCACTAGGGCGGCGCTAGAGCCGCGGGTTGCCGACCCCTGGTCTAAGTGATATCTACATAGAAGTTTTTGTTTCATGTCTCTACGACATTCCTACTGGGAGTTACAGGCAGTTTTGTCTGTTTTCTTCCTAGGGGGCGCTAGAGCGCAATTTTGAGTTTTGAGGTTTGGTTTTTTGATTAGATCGCAATTTTTTGCCAGTCCTGATGTGTGTGTCCAATTTGGTGAGTTTTGAAGCATGTTAAGGGGGTCAAATTACAGCTCAAAGAGGCGGCGGTATAATAATAAAACGCTAGAAATTCAATAGAGCCCTCTGTCAAAAAAGGGACTTGTCCCTAATAAATATTGACTGTTGTTACCCAAAGTATATTAAGTGGGATTTTTCAGAAAAACAAATATATACAGTAATACAAAAACAACCTGTCTCTGTGATCACTATAGGTGTATAAATAATAATATAATGTTAAATAAAATCAGTCCCTTGGGCACAAAACTGAAAATAATACAGCTCTCCAAAAAATGCACTTCTGCTGCTATTGGAACATACTAACTATACACACAGGCAGACAGCTAACAAACAATCCAAGACGTCTAATAAAGTTCCAAAGCAGATTAATCCATTTAGGCTCTTTATTGTTGTTGATCTTGCTTTGTCTTTTCCTATCTTTACTTTTGTCTTCCACCGGACTGTTATTTATTTTATTTTTTTAACTGAAATACACACAAGTATTGGGACACTTACGACTAAAAGTAGACAAAAAAATTGGGACACTTATGACTACCACTGGACAAAAGTATTGGGACACTTACACTGGACAAAAGTATTGGGACACTTAGGACTTTAACTTGACAAAAGTATTGGGACACTTAGGAATACCACTGAACAAAAGTATTGGGACACTTCGGACTAAACGTAGACAAAAGTATTGGGACATGTATGACTACCACTGGACAAAAGTATTGGGACACTTACGACGAAAACTAGACAAAGGTATTGGGACACTTGGGACTACAACTTGACAAAAGTATTGGGACACTTATGACGAACACTGGACAAAAGTATTGGGACACTTACACTGGACAAAAGTATTGGGACACTTAGGACTTTAACTTGACAAAAGTATTGGGACACTTAGAAATACCACTGAACAAAAGTATTGGGACACTTCGGACTAAACGTAGACAAAAGTATTGGGACACGTATGACTACCACTGGACAAAAGTATTGGGACACTTACGACTAAACGTAGACAAAAGTATTGGGACACGTATGACTACCACTGGACAAAAGTATTGGGACACTTAGGACTTTAACTTGACAAAAGTATAGGGACACTTAGGAATACCACTGAACAAAAGTATTGGGACACGTCGGACTAAACGTAGACAAAAGTATTGGGACACGTATGACTACCACTGGACAAAAGTATTGGGACACTTAGGACTTTAACTTGACAAAAGTATAGGGACACTTAGGAATACCACTGAACAAAAGTATTGGGACACGTCGGACTAAACGTAGACAAAAGTATTGGGACACGTATGACTACCACTGGACAAAAGTATTGGGACACTTACGACGAAAACTAGACAAAAGTATTGGGACACTTGGGACTACAACTTGACAAAAGTATTGGGACACTTAGGAATACCACTGAACAAAAGTATTGGGACACGTCGGACTAAACGTAGACAAAAGTATTGGGACACGTATGACTACCACTGGACAAAAGTATTGGGACACTTACGACAAAAACTAGACAAAAGTATTGGGACACTTGGGACTACAACTTGACAAAAGTATTGGGACACTTAGGAATACCACTGAACAAAAGTATTGGGACACGTCGGACTAAACGTAGACAAAAGTATTGGGACACGTATGACTACCACTGGACAAAAGTATTGGGACACTTACGACAAAAACTAGACAAAAGTATTGGGACACTTGGGACTACAACTTGACAAAAGTATTGGGACACTTATGACTACCACTGGACTAAAGTATTGGGACACTTATGACGAACACTGGACAAAAGTATTGGGACACTTACACTGGACAAAAGTATTGGGACACTTAGGACTTTAACTTGACAAAAGTATTGGGACACTTAGGAATACCACTGAACAAAAGTATTGGGACACTTCGGACTAAACGTAGACAAAAGTATTGGGACACTTAGGACTTTAACTTGACAAAAGTATTGGGACACTTAGGAATACCACTGAACAAAAGTATTGGGACACTTCGGACTAAACGTAGACAAAAGTATTGGGACACGTATGACTACCACTGGACAAAAGTATTGGGACACTTACGACGAAAACTAGACAAAAGTATTGGGACACTTACGACGAAAACTAGACAAAAGTATTGGGACACTTGGGACTACAACTTGACAAAAGTATTGGGACACTTATGACTACCACTGGACTAAAGTATTGGGACACTTATGACGAACACTGGACAAAAGTATTGGGACACTTACACTGGACAAAAGTATTGGGACACTTAGGACTTTAACTTGACAAAAGTATTGGGACACTTAGGAATACCACTGAACAAAAGTATTGGGACACTTCGTACTAAACGTAGACAAAAGTTTTGGGACACTTGGGACTACAACTTGACAAAAGTATTGGGACACTTATGACTACCACTGGACTAAAGTATTGGGACACTTATGACGAACACTGGACAAAAGTATTGGGACACTTACACTGGACAAAAGTATTGGGACACTTAGGACTTTAACTTGACAAAAGTATTGGGACACTTAGGAATACCACTGAACAAAAGTATTGGGACACTTCGTACTAAACGTAGACAAAAGTTTTGGGACACGTATGACTACCACTGGACAAAAGTATTGGGACACTTACGACGAAAACTAGACAAAAGTATTGGGACACTTGGGACTACAACTTGACAAAAGTATTGGGACACTTATGACGAACACTGGACAAAAGTATTGGGACACTTACACTGGACAAAAGTATTGGGACACTTAGGACTTTAACTTGACAAAAGTATTGGGACACTTAGGAATACCACTGAACAAAAGTATTGGGACACTTCGTACTAAACGTAGACAAAAGTTTTGGGACACGTATGACTACCACTGGACAAAAGTATTGGGACACTTACGACGAAAACTAGACAAAAGTATTGGGACACTTGGGACTACAACTTGACAAAAGTATTGGGACACTTATGACTACCACTGGACTAAAGTATTGGGACACTTATGACGAACACTGGACAAAAGTATTGGGACACTTACACTGGACAAAAGTATTGGGACACTTAGGACTTTAACTTGACAAAAGTATTGGGACACTTAGGAATACCACTGAACAAAAGTATTGGGACACTTCGGACTAAACGTAGACAAAAGTATTGGGACACGTATGACTACCACTGGACAAAAGTATTGGGACACTTACGACGAAAACTAGACAAAAGTATTGGGACACTTGGGACTACAACTTGACAAAAGTATTGGGACACTTATGACTACCACTGGACTAAAGTATTGGGACACTTATGACGAACACTGGACAAAAGTATTGGGACACTTATGACGAACACTGGACAAAAGTATTGGGACACTTAGGACTTTAACTTGACAAAAGTATTGGGACACTTAGGAATACCACTGAACAAAAGTATTGGGACACTTCGGACTAAACGTAGACAAAAGTATTGGGACACTTAGGACGAAAACTGGACTAAAATATTGGGACACTTAGGACTACCACTGGACAAAAGTATTGGGACACCTACACTGGACAAAAGTATTGGGACACTTAGGACTACAACTTGACAAAAGTATTGGGACACTTGGGACTTAAACTGGACAAAAGTATTGGGACACTTGGGACTAACACTGGACAAAAGTATTGGGACACTTAGGACTAGTTTATTTTATTTTTTTAACTGAAATACACACAATGACAAATGTATAAGCTATGTGATTCAATTAACATACGGAAATGTAATACACAATATGTAAATATTAGCTTCACACAAATATACATCAAACAAATACTTCTGAGTGTTGAAACTATTTCGATGGTGGAAATACACGACTGGCAGCCATTTTAAGTCCTCAAAACATCGATTGAAACAGTGCAAAAAAAAAAATTGTTTTTCAATAAACATCTTAGTATCAAACTTAACCACCTATTGACTTACATAAACAAGTTAAACAGTTTACTTACAGACTTATCTTTTCCAAGGCTTGTAAGAGCTAACACAACTTGTCTACTTCTCGTCGCCAACCCGGAAGTGCCCAAACTAATGACGCGCAGTATTTTCATATCGCCACAAGGTGTCAGTAAGAGTCTACAATCAAATGGGCATAGCATTGCAGGTCCCACAGGGCATTTCCTGTGGGACGGGATTCGTTCCCAGGGATTCGAATAAAGAACCAAATCTTTTTCTTTACTATAGTGGCCTCGATAACGGGAACCGGTTCTCAAAAAGGGATTCGAGTCCATGGAATCGGTTCTTTTCTTATCAAACAACCGGGAGAATCGGTTTAGAACATCATCCCTACACAGGAGTGTGCAGGAAGTGCTGCACACGATACAACATGTGAAGGATACTGCTCGCTCTTCTGCTGCCGGCTCAGGCCGCGCACGTTGCTGATGACCTTGTTGAGACCTTTGACCCACTGCTCCGCCTCCTGGGGGTCGCTGGCCATCAGGTCCAGAACCTTCTTCCTGCCCCTGAAGACGATGGAGAAGCAGCGAGCCTCCTCGGCGGGGTCGGTGTGCTTGCTGAGACCTTCTGACCGGCGGCCGTGACGCACCGACTCCACCTCGTCGATGGAGACTGTGGCAGAGAAGACGTTGCCGCTCACTTCCTGCCTTCAACTTTAGCAACAGGAAGTAGTTTGTGTCTCCAACTTTATCAACAGGAAGTAGTTTGTGTCTCCAACTTTTGCACAAAGACCTGATCATTGCAACTTTTCACGTTGTCATGGAAACTTTTACAAAATACTTTTGTTGTGCATCAATATTTGTGTAGTGTTAACAACAGTTGTGTTGTGTAGTGTATCAGCATTTGTGTAGTGTGTCAACATTTGTGTAGTGTTGTGTAGTGTTAACAGTTGTGTTGTGTAGTGTATCAGCATTTCTGTACTGTATCAACATTTGTGTAGTGTTGTGTAGTGTTAACAACAGTTGTGTTGTGTAGTGTATCAGCATTTGTGTAGTGTATCAACATTTGTGTATTGTTGTGTAGTGTTAACAACAGTTGTGTTGTGTAGTGTATCAGCATTTGTGTAGTGTGTCAACATTTGTGGTATTGTGTAGTGTTAACAGTTGTGTTGTGTAGTGTATCAGCATTTGTGTAGTGTGTCAACATTTGTGCAGTGTTGTGTAGTGTTAACAACAGTTGTGTTGTGTAGTGTATCAGCATTTGTGTAGTGTGTCAATATTTGTGTAGTGTATCAACATGTGTGTCGTGTTGTGTAGTGTTAACAACAATTTTGTTGTGTTGTGTAGTGTATCAGCATTTGTGTAGTGTATCAACATTTAAGTAGTGTTGTGTATTGTTAACAACGGTTGTGTAGTGTTAACAACAGTTGTGTTGTGTAGTGTATCAGCATTTGTGTAGTGTGTCAACATTTGTGTAGTGTTGTGTAGTGTTAACAACAGTTGTGTTGTGTAGTGTATCAGCATTTGTGTAGTGTGTCAATATTTGTGTAGTGTTGTGTAGTGTTAAAAACAGTTGTGTTGTGATGTGTAGTGTATCAGCATTTGTGTAGTGTATCAACATTTGTGCAGTGTTGTGTAGTGTTAACAACAGTTGTGTTGTGTAGTGTATCAGCATTTGTATAGTGTGTCAACAGTTGTGTAGTGTTAACAACAGTTGTGTTGTGATGTGTAGTGTATCAGCATTTGTGTAGTGTATCAACATTTGTGCAGTGTTGTGTAGTGTTAACAACAGTGGTGTTGTGTAGTGTATCAGCATTTGTGTAGTGTGTCAACATTTAAGTAGTGTTGTGTAGTGTTAACAACAGTTGTGTTGTGTAGTGTATCAGCGTTTGTGTAGTGTGTCAACATTTGTGTAGTGTTAACAACAGTTGTGTTGTGATGTGTAGTGTATCAGCATTTGTGTAGTGTATCAACATTTGTGTAGTGTTGTGTAGTGTTAACAACAGTTGTGTTGTGTAGTGTATCAGCATTTGTGTAGTGTGTCAACATGTGTGTAGTGTTGTGTAGTGTTAACAACAGTTGTGTTGTGATGTGTAGTGTATCAGCATTTGTGTAGTGTGTCAACATTTGTGTAGTGTTAACAACAGTTGTGTTGTGATGTGTAGTGTATCAGCATTTGTGTAGTGTATCAACATTTGTGCAGTGTTGTGCAGTGTTATCAACAGTTGTGTTGTGTAGTGTATCAGCATTTGTGTAGTGTGTCAACATTTGTGTAGTGTTGTGTAGTGTTAACAACAGTTGTGTTGTGATGTGTAGTGCATCAGCATTTGTGTAGTGTATCAACATTTGTGTAGTGTTAACAACAGTTGTGTTGTGGTGAGTAGTGTATCAGCATTGGTGTAGTGTGTCAACATTTGTGTAGTGTTGTGTAGTGTTAATAACAGTTGTGTTGTGTAGTGTATCAGCATTTGTGTAGTGTGTCAACATTTGTGTAGTGTTAACAACAGTTGTGTTGTGAAGTGTATCAGCATTTGTGTAGTGTATCAACATGTGTGTAGTGTTGTGTAGTGTTAACAACAGTTGTGTTGTGTAGTGTATCAGCATTTGTGTAGTGTGTCAACATTTGTGTAGTGTTGTGTAGTGTTTACAGTTGTGTTGTGTAGTGTATCAGCATTTGTGTAGTGTGTCAACATTTGTGTAGTGTTGTGTAGTGTTAACAACAGTTGTGTTGTGTAGTGTATCAG
This sequence comes from Nerophis lumbriciformis, assembly GCF_033978685.3. Taxonomy (NCBI): domain Eukaryota; kingdom Metazoa; phylum Chordata; class Actinopteri; order Syngnathiformes; family Syngnathidae; genus Nerophis; species Nerophis lumbriciformis. The sequence continues at coordinate 50,177,707 of NC_084554.2, forward strand.
CATTTGTGTAGTGTGTCAACATTTCTGTAGTGTTGTGTAGTGTTAACAACAGTTGTGTTGTGATGTGTAGTGTATCAGCATTTGTGTAGTGTATCAACATGTGTGTAGTGTTGTGTAGTGTTAACAACAGTTGTGTTGTGTAGTGTATCAGCATTTGTGTAGTGTGTCAACATTTGTGTAGTGTTGTGTAGTGTTAACAACAGTTGTGTTGTGTAGTGTATCAGCATTTATGTAGTGTGTCAACATTTGTGTAGTGTTGTGTAGTGTTAAAAACAGTTGTGTTGTGATGTGTAGTGTATCAGCATTTGTGTAGTGTATCAACATTTGTGCAGTGTTGTGTAGTGTTAACAACAGTTGTGTTGTGTAGTGTATCAGCATTTGTGTAGTGTGTCAACATTTGTGTAGTGTTGTGTAGTGTTAACAACAGTTGTGTTGTGTAGTGTATCAGCATTTGTGTAGTGTGTCAACATTTGTGTAGTGTTGTGTAGTGTTAAAAACAGTTGTGTTGTGATGTGTAGTGTATCAGCATTTGTGTAGTGTATTAACATTTAAGTAGTGTTGTGTAGTGTTAACAACAGTTGTGTTGTGATGTGTAGTGTATCAGCATTTGTGTAGTGTATCAACATTTGTGTAGTGTTGTGTAGTGTTAAAAACAGTTGTGTTGTGTAGTGTATCAGCATTTGTGTAGTGTATCAACATTTAAGTAGTGTTGTGTAGTGTTAACAACAGTTGTGTTGTGTAGTGTATCAGCATTTGTGTAGTGTATCAACAGTTGTGCAGTGTATCAACATTTGTGTAGTGTAACAAGAGTTGTGGTGTGTAGTGTATCAACATTAGTGTAGTGTTGTGTAGTGCATCAACATCAGTGTAGTGTTGTGTAGTGTATCAACTTTTGTGTAGTGTTGTGTAGTGTAACAAGAGTTGTGTTGTGTAGTGTATCAACATGTGTGTAGTGTTGTGTAGTGTAACAAGAGTTGTGTTGTGTAGTGCATCAACATTTGTGTAGTGTTGTGTAGTGTAACAACAGTTGTGTTGTGTAGTGTATTAACATTTGTGTAGTGTTGTGTAGTGTAACAACAGATGTGTTGTGTAGAATATCAACATTTGCGTAGTGTTGTGTAGTGTAACAACAGTCTTGTTGTGTTGTGTAGCATGACAACCGTTGTATTGTGTTGTGTAGTGCATTAACATTTGTGTAGTGTATCAACATTGTGTTGAATTGTGTAGCATAACAACAGTTGTGTTGTGTAGCGTGACAACAGTGTGTTTTGTTGTGTAGCGTAACAGCAGTTGTGTTGTGTGTCGCGTGACAGCAGTTGTGTTGAATTGTGTAGTGTAACAACACTTGTGTTTTGTTGTGTAGCGTGACAACAGTGTGTTGAAATGTGTAGCGTAACAGTTGTGTTTTGTTGTGTAGCGTGACAACAGTGTATTGAGTGGTGCAGGGTGACAATAGTTGTGTTGTGTAGCGTGACAACAGTGTGTTGTGTAAGCGATGACAACCCAGCAGTTAAACTAAACCATCTGAGTTGTTGCAGCAGCTTAACACTTTCCAGATGAAATCTATCCTCCTTTCGATCCTTTCACCACTGAAAACAACAACAACAACAACACAACAACAAAAACAACACAACAACAACACAACAAGAATAGAGTGAGAAACTTGCCATCAAGCACTTCTATTGTGTGCGACATTGTGACGTCTGTGCTCTCTGCGTTGTTGAGCAGCGTCATGCTGGTCAGTCACTAAGACAACATGACGACAAAGTAAAAGCTTTGTGCGCACAATCACACACTGTGAAGAGGAATAGTGACACGATCACACACTGTGAGGAGGAAAAGTGACACGATCACACACTGTGAGGAGGAAAAGTGACACAATCACACACTGTGAAGAGGAATAGTGACACGATCACACACTGTGAGGAGGAAAAGTGACACAATCACACACTGAGAGGAGGAAAAGTGACACAATCACACAGTGAGAGGAGGAAAAGTGACACAATCACACACTGAGAGGAGGAAAAGTGACACAATCACACACTGAGAGGAGAAAAAGTGACAAATCACACACTGAGAGGAGGAAAAGTGACACAATCACACACTGAGAGGGGAAAATGTGACACAATCACACAATGTGAGGAGGAAAAGGGACACAATCGGTGTGAGGAGGAAAAGTGACACAATCACACACTGAGAGGAGAAAAAGTGACACAATCACACACTGTGAGGAGGACAAGTGACACAATCACACAGTGTGAGGAGGAAAATTGACACAATAACACACTGAGAGGAGGAAAAGTGACACAATCACACACTGAGAGGAGGAAAAGTGACACAATCACACACTGAGAGGAGAAAAAGTGACAAATCACACACTGAGAGGAGGAAAAGTGACACAATCACACACTGAGAGGGGAAAATGTGACACAATCACACAATGTGAGGAGGAAAAGGGACACAATCGGTGTGAGGAGGAAAAGTGACACAATCACACACTGAGAGGAGAAAAAGTGACACAATCACACACTGTGAGGAGGACAAGTGACACAATCACACACTGAGGAGAAAAAGTGACAAAGCACATACTATGAGGAGAAAAAGTGACACAATTACACGGTGAGAGGAGAAAAAGTGACACAATCACGCACTGTGAGGAGGAAAAGTGACAAATCACACAGTGTGAGTAGGAAAAGTGACACAGTCACACATTGTAAGGAGGAAAAGTGACACAATCACACACTGAGAGGAGGAAAAGTGACACAATCCCACAGTGTGAGGAGAAAAAGTGACAAATCACACACTGAGAGGAGGAAAAGTGACACAATCACACACTGAGAGGAGAAAAACTGACACAATCACACAATGTGAGGAGGAAAAGTGACACAGTCAGTGTGAGGAGGAAAAGTGACACAATCACACACTGAGAGGAGAAAAGTGACACAATCACACACTGTGAGGAGGAGAAGTGACACAATCGCATAGTGTGAGGAGGAAAAGTGACACAATCAAACAGTATGAGGAGGAAAAGTGACACAATCACACACTGTGAGGAGGAGAAGTGACACAATCGCACAGTGTGAGGAGGAAAAGTGACACAATCAAACAGTGTGAGGAGGAAAAGTGACACAATCACACACAGAGAGGAGAAAAAGTGACACGATCACACTGAGAGGAGAAAAAGTGACACAATCACACACTGAGAGGAGGAAAAGTGACACAATCACACACTGAGAGGAGGAAAATTGACACAATCACGCACTGAGAGGAGAAAAAGTGACACAAACACACAGTGTGAGGAGGAAAAGTGACACAATCAGTGTGAGGAGGTAAAGTGACACAATCACACACTGAGAGGAGGAAAAGTGACACAATCACACACAGAGGAGGAAAAGTGACACAATCACACACTGAGAGGAGAAAAAGTAACAAATCACACACTATTAGGAAGAAAAGTGACACAATCACACAGTGTGAGGAGAAAAAGTGACAAATAACACACTTTTAGGAGGAAAAGCGACACAATCGCACAGTGTGAGGAGGAAAAGTGAAACAATCCCACAGTGTGAAGAGGAAAAGTGACACAATCCCACAGTGTGAGGAGGAAAAGTGACACAATCCCACAGTGTGAGGAGGAAAAGTGACACAATCACACACTGTGAGGAGGAAAAGTGACACAATCACACACTGTGAGGAGGAAAAGTGACACAATCACACACTGTGAGGAGGAAAAGTGACACAATCACCCAGTGTGAGGAGGAAAAGTGACACAGTCCCACAATGTGAGGAGGAAAAGTGACACAATCACACAGTGTGAGGAGGAAAAGTGACACAATCACACACTGTGAGGAGGAAAAGTGACACAATCACACAGTGTGAGGAGGAAAAGTGACACAGTCCCACAATGTGAGGAGGAAAAGTGACACAATCACACACTGAGACGGGGAAAAGTGACACAATCACACAGTGTGAGGAGAAAAAGTGACAAATAACACACTTTTAGGAGGAAAAGCGACACAATCACACAGTGTGAGGAGGAAAAGTGAAACAATCCCACAGTGTGAGGAGGAAAAGTGACACAATCCCACAGTGTGAGGAGGAAAAGTGACACAATCCCACAGTGTGAGGAGGAAAAGTGACACAATCACACACTGTGAGGAGGAAAAGTGACACAATCACACACTGTGAGGAGGAAAAGTGACACAATCACACACTGTGAGGAGGAAAAGTGACACAATCACCCAGTGTGAGGAGGAAAAGTGACACAGTCCCACAATGTGAGGAGGAAAAGTGACACAATCACACAGTGTGAGGAGGAAAAGTGACACAATCACACACTGTGAGGAGGAAAAGTGACACAATCACACAGTGTGAGGAGGAAAAGTGACACAGTCCCACAATGTGAGGAGGAAAAGTGACACAATCACACACTGAGACGGGGAAAAGTGACACAATCACACACTGTGAGGAGGAAAAGTGACACAATCACACAGTGTGAGGAGGAAAAGTGACACAATCACACACTGTGAGGAGGAAAAGTGACACAATCACACAGTGTGAGGAGGAAAAGTGACACAATCACACAATGTGAGGAGGAAAAGTCCCAAGTAAGTAAGTAAGTCCTTCCCAATGTTCAAACCCACCACCAAACATTTGAGGAAGATGTGGAAGGAAGTTAGGCCAGTTGTAATTTCCCACCACAAGAGGGCGACATTGCTGTCAGTTCTCCACATAAAAGCCTTGAATCAGTTAGGAAGGAGATCCAATCATCTCAAGTCAAGTAATGACACTTCAATAGTTGATGGCGATGAGCGGTTTTTAACGCCAGACTCCACCCACCACGAATGGGTACTAAGAGGTACCGACCTGTCCTGCACTTCAGGGTGTCTTCATCATCTTGTCTACCGATTCTGATCAAGATCTGAGTTTGTGGAGGCAACTTTTAAATATGTTTGGCCCAAGAAACATATTTAATTTAATTATCTGGCAGTTTGACAGGTGCTAATTTGTCGCCATCTTGTGGACAAGGTGAGTGACTCAGGCCAGTGACCATTTCAAGAGACTATCTGCACAGTGTCTACTTATATAAGCCAATCCGAACAACCTTCCCTAGTCATGGCGCAGAAAATACAATTCAACCAGCACAAAAAGTCAACACACATGGTCACACACCACACAAATATGTGTAAAGGAAACATGTGTAATGTAAACATGTATAATGTAAACATGTGTAAAGTAAACATGTCTAAAGTGAACATGTGTCATGTAAACATGTGTAAAGTGAACATGTGTAATGTAAATATGTGTAAAGTAAACATGTCTAAAGTGAACATATGTAATGTAAACATGTGTAAAGTGAACATGTGTAATGTAAATATGTGTAAAATAAATATGTCTAAAGTGAACATGTGTAATATAAATATGTGTAAAGTAAACATGTGTAAAGTGAACATGTATAATGTAAACATGTGTAAAGAAAACATGTCTAAAGTGAACATATGTAATGTAAACATGTGTAAAGTGAACATGTGTAATGTAAATATGTGTAAAATAAATATGTCTAAAGTGAACATGTGTAATATAAATATGTGTAAAGTAAACATGTGTAAAGTGAACATGTATAATGTAAACATGTGTAAAGAAAACATGTCTAAAGTGAACATGTGTCATGTAAACATGTGTGAAGTGAACATGTGTAATGTAAATATGTGTAAAGTAAACATGTGTAAAGTAAACATGTCTAAAGTGAACATGTGTAAAGTAAACATGTCTAAAGTGAACATGTGTAATGTAAATATGTGTAAAGTAAACATGTGTAAAGTAAACATGTCTAAAGTGAACATATGTGATGTAAACATGTGTAACGTGAACATGTGTAATGTAAATATGTGTAAAGTCAACATGTGTAATGTAAACATGTGCAATGTAAACATGTGTAAAGTAAACATGTTTAGTGTAAAAACATGTGTAAAGTAAACATCTGCAATGTAAATGTGTGTAAACATGTGTAAAGTAAACATGTGTAATGTAAACATGTGTAATGTAAACATGTGTAATGCAAACATGTGTAAACATGTGTAATGTAAACATATGCACTGTAAATATATGTAATGTAAACGTGTGTAAAGTAAACATGTGTAATGTAAACATGTGTAAAGTAAACATGTGTAATGTAAACATATGTAATGTAAACAGTTGTAATGTAAACATGTGTAAAGTCAACATGTGTAATGTAAACATGTGTAAAGTAAACATGTGTATGGGTTGGAATTGGGGGTTAAATCACCGAATGATTCCCGAGCGTGGCGCACGCTGCTGCTCACTGCTCCCCTCACCTCCCAGGGGGTGATCAAGGGGATGGGTCAAATGCAGGGGGCACATTTCACCACACCTCGTGTGTGTGTGTGACTATCGTTGGGACTTGAACTTTAAAGTAAACATGTGTAATGTAAAGTAAACATGTGTAATGTAAACATGTGTAAAGTAAACATGTGTAATGTAAACATGTGTAATGTAAACATGTGTAAAGTAAACATGTGCAAAGTAAACATGTGTAATGTAAACATGTGTAATGTAAACATTTGTGATGTAAACATGTGTAAAGTAAACATTTGTAATGTAAACATGTGTAAAGTAAACATGTGTAATGTAAACATGTGTAATGTAAACATGTGTAATGTAAACATTTGTAATGTAAACATGTGTAAAGTAAACATGTGTAATGTAAACATGTGTAAAGTAAAGTAAACATGTGTAAAGTAAAGTAAACATGTGTAAAGTAAACATGTGTAAAGTAACTATATGTAATGTAAAGTAAACATGTCTAAAGTAAATATATGTAAAGTAAACATGTGTAAAGTAAATATATGTAAAGTAAACATGTGTAAAGTACATATATGTAAAGTAAACATATGTAAAGTAAATATATGTAATGTAAAGTAAACATGTGTAATGTAAACATGTGTAAAGTAAACATGTGTAAAATAAACATGTGTAAAGTAAATATATGTAAAGTAAACATGTGTAAAGTAAATATATGTAAAGTAAACATGTGTAAAGTAAGTATGTGTAAAGTAAACATGTGTAAAGTAAATATATGAAAAGTAAACATGTGTAAAGTAAACATGTGTAAAGTAAATATATGTAAAGTAAACATGTGTAATGTAAACATGTGTAAAGTAAAGTAAACATGTGTAATGTAAAGTAAACACGTGTAAAGTAAACATGTGTAAAGTAACTATGTGTAATGTAAAGTAAACATGTGTAAAGTAAACATGTGTAAAGTAAATATATG
>NC_084554.2:50190000-50217500 GCF_033978685.3 Nerophis lumbriciformis
GTGCAGGCTAATTGGGAACAGGTGGGTGCCATGATTGGGTATAAAAACAGCTTCCCAAAAAATGCTCAGCCTTTCACAAGAAAGGATGGGGGCGAGGTACACCCCTTTGTCCACAACTGCGTGAGCAAATAGTCGAACAGTTTAAGAACAACGTTTCTCAAAGTGCAATTGCAAGAAATGTAGGGATTTCAACATCTACGGTCCATAATATCATCAAAAGGTTCAGAGAATGTGGAGAAATCACTCCACGTAAGCGGCATGGCCGGAAACCAACATTGAATGACCGTGACCTTCCATCCCATCAAAAACCGACATCAATCTCTAAAGGATATCACCACATGGGCTCAGGAACACTTCAGAAAACCACTGTCACTAAATACAATTGGTCGCTACATCTGTAAGTGCAAGTTAAAGCTCTACTATGCAAAGCGAAAGCCATTTATCAACAACACCCAGAAACGCCGCCGGCTTCTCTGGGCCCGAGATCATCTAAGATGGACTCATGCAAAGTGGAAAAGTGTTCTGTGTTCTGACGAGTCCACATTTCAAATCGTTTTTGGAAAAATTCGACATCGTGTCATCCGGACCAAAGGGGAAGCGAACCATCCAGACTGTTATCGACGCAAAGTTGAAAAGCCAGCATGTGTGATGGTATGGGGGTGAATTAGTGCCCAAGGCATGGGTAACTTACACATCTGTGAAGGCACCATTAATGCTGAAAGGTACATACAGGTTTTGGAACAACATATACTGCCATACAAGCGCCGTCTTTTTCCTGGACGCCCCTGCTTATTTCAGCAAGACAATGCCAAGCCACATTCAGCACGTGTTACAACAGCGTGGCTTCGTAAAAAAAAGAGTGCGGGTACTTTCCTGGCCCGCCTGCAGTCCAGACCTGTCTCCCATCGAAAATGTGTGGTGCATTATGAAGCGTAAAGTACAACAGCGGAAACCCCGGACTGTTGAACGACTGAAGCTCTACATAAAACAAGAATGGGAAAGAATTCCACTTTCAAAGCTTCAACAATTAAGTTTCCTCGGTTCCCAGTCGTTTATTGAGTGTTGTTAAAAGAAAAGGTGATGTAACACAGTGGTGAACATGCCCTTTCCCAACTACTTTGGCACGTGTTGCAGCCATGAAATTCTAAGTTAATGATTATTTGCAAAAAAAAAATAAAGTTTATGAGTTTGAACATCAAATATGTTGTCTTTGTAGCATATTCAACTGAATATGGGTTGAAAATGATTTGCAAATCATTGTATTCCGTTTATATTTACATCTAACACAATTTCCCAACTCATATGGAAACGGGGTTTGTATATTTACTTACTTATTTACTTACTTGTCTACATTTGTACTTATTTATTTACTTACTTACTTGTTTATTTACTTACTTACTTGTCTACATTTGTACTTATTTATTTACTTACTTACTTGTTTATTTATTTACATACCTATGTGTCTACATTTGTACTTATTTGCTTACTTACTTGTTTATTTACTTACTTACTTGTCTACATTTGTACTTATTTATTTACTTACTTACTTACTTGTTTATTGATTTACTTACCTACTTGTCTACATTTGTACTTATTTATTTACTTACTTACTTGTTTATTTACTTACTTACTTGTTTATTTACTTACTTACTTGTCTACATTTGTACTTATTTATTTACTTACTTACTTGTTTATTTATTTACATACCTATGTGTCTACATTTGTACTTATTTGCTTACTTACTTGTTTATTTACTTACTTACTTGTCTACATTTGTACTTATTTATTTACTTACTTACTTGTTTATTGATTTACTTACCTACTTGTCTACATTTGTACTTATTTATTTACTTACTTACTTGTTTATTTACTTACTTACTTGTTTATTTACTTACTTACTTGTCTACATTTGTACTTATGTATTTACTTACTTACTTACTTGTTTATTTATTTACTTACCTACTTGTCTATATTTGTACTTATTTATTTACTTACTTACTTGTTTATTTATTTACTTACCTACTTGTCTACATTTGTACTTTTTTATTTACTTACTTACTTGTTTATTTATTTACTTACCTACTTGTCTACATTTGTACTTATTTACTTACTTACTTGTTTATTTACTTACTTACTTGTCTACATTTGTACTTATTTATTTACTTACTTATTTATTTATTTACTTACCTACTTGTCTACATTTGTACATATTTATTTACGTACATACTTGTTTATTTACTTACTTACTTGTTGACATTTGTACTTATTTATTTACTTGCTTATTTATTTACTTACCTACTTGTCTACATTTGTACATATTTATTTACTTACTTACTTGTTTATTTACTTACTTACTTGTCTACATTTGTACTTATTTATTTACTTACTTACTTGCCTACATTTTATTTATTTATTTATTTACTTACTTACTTATGTTCTGATTTACTTACTTACAGTACGTAGACAGCCTTATTCCAAAATAAAATAAATGTATTTTGTCCTCAAAATTCTACACACAATACCCTATAATGACAATGTGAAAGGTATGAATGTTCCATTTTTAATCAGAATGACATTTTAGCAAACCTTTACTGAACAAAATCTGGAAAGTATTCACTTTTTACATATTTTATGTTTTATTTTAATTTTTTATCCTGAAAATTCTACACACAATACCCCATAATGATAATGTGGAAAGTTTTTTTTTTAAAGAAATGTTTGTAGATGTATTAAAAATATAATACAAAATGTACATGTACATAAGTATTCACAGCTTTATTTACTGATTAACTTACATAGTTACATATTTATCTATTTAATTACTTATTTACTTACTTACTTGCTTAACTACTGAATTACCTATTTACCTATTTAATTTCTTATTTATTTACTTACTTACTTACAGTATGTAGACAGCCTTATTCCAAAAATAGGATAAATATATTTTGTCCTCAAAATTCAGAAATATGTTTTTATACAATATTTCTCATGGAAAAGTTAGTTTTTATCTTAATAATAAACATTTATCCATGACAATATGGAGAAGCTGCTGTTGGTGTGTTTGACAGAAAGATAAAAGTCCACTCTCCAAGGTAAACACCTTACATTAAAATGACATTACTTTTGAAAAAACAAACTACTGTACCAGTTTGTACTAAGTTCTATTGTACTGTTTTTATACAATATTGCTCATGGAAAAGTTAGTTTGTATCTTAATAATAAACATTTATCAATGACAATATGGAGAAGCTGCTGATGGTGTGTTTGACAGAAAAGTATAAGTCCACTCTCCTTACATTATTATTACATTACTTCATAAAACTACTGTACTTGTTTGCACTACATTCTACTGTACTGTTTTTATTCAATATTTCTCATGGAAAAGGTAGTTTTTAATCTTAAGAATAAACAATTATCCATGACAATAAGGAGAAGCTGCTGATGGTGTGTTTGACAGAAAGGTAAAAGTCCACTCTCCTTACATTATTATTACATTACTTCATAAAACTACTGTACTTGTTTGTACTACATTCTACTGTACTGTTTTTATACAATGATTTTCCATCAAAAAGTTTGTTTTTTATCTTAATAATAAACATTTATCCATGACAATATGGAGAAGCTGCTGACGGTGTGTTTGACAGAAAGGTTTACCTTACATTATTATCACATTACTTCATAAATGTACTTTACATGTTTGTACTACATTCTATTGTACTGTTTTTATACAATATTTCTCATCACAAAGTTAGTTTTTTAATCTTAATAATAAACATTTATCCATGTCAATATAGAGAAGCTGCTGATGGTGTGTTTGATAGAAAGGTAAAAGTCCACTCTCCTTACATTATTATTACATTACTTCATAAAACTACTGTACTTGTTTGTACTACATTCTACTGTACTGTTTTTATACAATATTTCTCATGGAAAAGTTAGTTTGTATCTTAATAATAAACATTTATCCATGACAATATGGAGGAGCTGCTGATGGTGTATTTGACAGAAAGGTAAAACCTTACATTATTACTGCATTACTTCATAAAACTACTGTACTTGTTTGCACTACATTCTACTGTACAGTTTTTATTCAATATTTCTCATGGAAAAGGTAGTTTTTAATCTTAAGAATAAACAATTATCCATGACAATAAGGAGAAGCTGCTGATGGTGTGTTTGACAGAAAGGTAAAAGTCCACTCTCCTTACATTATTATTACATTACTTCATAAAACTACTGTACTTGTTTGTACTACATTCTACTGTACTGTTTTTATACAATGATTTTCCATCAAAAAGTAGTTTTTTATCTTAATAATAAACATTTATCCATGACAATATGGAGAAGCTGCTGACGGTGTGTTGACAGAAAGGTTTACCTTACATTATTATCACATTACTTCATAAATGTACTTTACATGTTTGTACTACATTCTATTGTACTGTTTTTATACAATATTTCTCATCACAAAGTTAGTTTTTTAATCTTAATAATAAACATTTATCCATGTCAATATAGAGAAGCTGCTGATGGTGTGTTTGATAGAAAGGTAAAAGTCCACTCTCCTTACATTATTATTACATTACTTCATAAAACTACTGTACTTGTTTGTACTACATTCTACTGCACTGTTTTTATACAATATTTCTCATGGAAAAGGTAGTTTTTTATCTTAATAATAAACATTTATCTATGACAATATGGAGAAGCTGCTGATGGTGTGTTTGACAGAAAGGTAAACACCTTACATTATTATTATATTACTTCATAAAACTTGTTTGTACTACATTCTACTGTACTGTTTTATACAATATTTCTCAAGGAAAAGTTAGTTTTTATCTTAATAATAAACATTTATCCATGACAATATGGAGAAGCTGCTGATGGTGTGTTTGACAGAAAGGTAAAAGTCCACTCTTTTTACATTATTATTACATTACTTCATAAAACTACTGTACTTGTTTGTACTACATTCTACTGCACTGTTTTTATACAATATTTCTCATTGCAAAGTTAGTTTTTATCTTAATAATAAACATGTATCCATGACAATATGGAGAAGCTGCTGATGGTGTGTTTGACAGAAAGGTAAAAGTCCACTCTCCAAGGCAAACACCTTTCATTATTATTACATTACTTTTGAAAAAAACAAACTACTGTACTAGTTTTTACTATGTTCTACTGTACTGTTTTTATACAATATTTCTCATGGCAAAGTTAGTTTTTATCTTAATAATAAACATTTATCCATGACAATATATGGAGAAGCTGCTGATGGTGTGTTTGACAGAAAGGTAAAAGTCCACTCTCCTTACATTATTATTACATTACTTCATAAAACGACTGTACTTGTCTGTACTACATTCTACTGTACTGTTTTTATACAATATTTATCATCCATCCATCCATTTTCTATCGCTTATTCCCTTTGGGGTCGCGGGGGGCGCTGGAGCCTATCTCAGCTACAATCGGGCGGAAGGCGGGGTACACCCCGGAGAAGTCGCCATATTTCTCATGGCAAAGTTAGTTTTTTAATCTTAATAATAAACATTTATCCATGTCAATATAGAGAAGCTGCTGATGGTGTGTTTGATAGAAAGGTAAAAGTCCACTCTCCTTACATTATTATTACATTACTTCATAAAACTACTGTACTTGTTTGTACTACATTCTACTGCACTGTTTTTATACAATATTTCTCATGGAAAAGGTAGTTTTTTATCTTAATAATAAACATTTATCTATGACAATATGGAGAAGCTGCTGATGGTGTGTTTGACAGAAAGGTAAACACCTTACATTATTATTATATTACTTCATAAAACTTGTTTGTACTACATTCTACTGTACTGTTTTATACAATATTTCTCAAGGAAAAGTTAGTTTTTATCTTAATAATAAACATTTATCCATGACAATATGGAGAAGCTGCTGATGGTGTGTTTGACAGAAAGGTAAAAGTCCACTCTTTTTACATTATTATTACATTACTTCATAAAACTACTGTACTTGTTTGTACTACATTCTACTGCACTGTTTTTATACAATATTTCTCATGGCAAAGTTAGTTTTTATCTTAATAATAAACATTTATCCATGACAATATGGAGACGCTGCTGATGGTGTGTTTGACAGAAAGGTAAACATCTTACATTATTATTACATTACTTCATAAAACGTGTTTGTACTACATTCTACTGTGCTGTTTTATACAATTTTTCTCAAGGAAAAGTTAGTTTTTATTTGAGTAATAAACATTTATCCATGACAATATGGAGAAGCTGCATGCTGAAGGGGGGTTTAAGACTGATATTTGTGTGACGGCTGCAGAAAGAATTTGTAGCCGCAGGGAAAACATGAAACTATTTGCTCGCTGCAAGCTTCCAAGTCGCGTCTTCGGCCCAATACACGATCTCTGATCCGTTATTACACCATGTAGGAGTGTCATTACACGATCTCTGACGTGTTGACGAACGTGTGTGCTGCTCATGAATCCCCCCCAGGTGGTCTTCCAGACTTCCACTCACCGAGACGTTTTCCGTTCGCTTGCGCAACTTTCCTCGCACGCTTCGCCCACGCCGCTTCTTCAGCCGGCGTCCGTTTAGGTTGACTTTTCAAACAAAACATGTCTCCTATCTTCTCAGTCCTTAACGCGCCCAGCGACCCTCCGACAAGTCCTCACAAGACGCGTCCATGTGCGCGCGCACACACTTCCAGATCGCGTCACCCGTGGAAGGGCGGGTCCAAGTTCTTCTCTATTGCTCTTTACTTTCTTGCCGCTATAAAGCCAACCAAGTACGTCCGGCAGAGTGCAAAAGTCAAACATTATCTTGTTATAATCTTATATAACACCATTATAACATCAAATAATGTTCATAGACATGTCACGTGACCTAAAAGGCACGCGTCCCACAGCTCATTTGATAAAAAAAAGTATTAAAAAATATTAAATAAGAACCTTAAAAAGTGCAATAAAAGAGCAAACAGAAGAAAAAGTTGCAATGTTGACTCTATAACAACACAACTGACATGCAGGCTGGTTTTGTTTCTTTAAAGTTGTCATTATTCAAAAATAATAATGAATCAAAAATCAATGTTATGAATAATTGACATATTTAGGGTTCCAACTACGAACCCCGTTTCCATATGAGTTGGGAAATTGTGTTAGATGTAAATATAAACGGAATACAATGATTTGCAAATCCTTTTCAACCATACTTGCCAACCTTGAGACCTCCGATTTCGGGAGGTGGGGGGAGGGGGTGGGGGTGGGACGGGGGCGTGGCTAAATGGGAAGGAGTATATTTACAGCTAGAATTCACCAAGTCAAGTATTTCATATATATATGTATATATATATATATAATTTATTTTATTTTATATATATATATATATATATATGTATATATATATATATATATATATGTCTTAATAAGGTTATCCAAAAAATAGTGCTCGATACTGTAGTAGAGCGCAATATATGTATGTGTGGGAAAAAAATCACAAGACTACTTCATCTCTACAGGCCTGTTTCATGAGGGGGTTCCCTCAATCATCAGGAGATCTCAAAATCTCCTGATGATTGAGGGAACCCCCTCATGAAACAGGCCTGTAGAGATGAAGTAGTCTTGTGATTTTTTTCCCACACATACATATATATATATATATATATATATATATATATATATATATATATATATGTGAATGTTGTCTGTCTATCTGTGTTGGCCCTGCGATGAGGTGGCGACTTGTCCAGGGTGTACCCCGCCTTCCGCCCGATTGTAGCTGAGATAGGCTCCAGCACCCCCCGCGACCCCAAAGGGAATAAGCGGTAGAAAATGGATGGATATATATATATATATATATATATATATAAAATAAATACTTGAATTTCAGTGTTCATTTATTTACACATATACACACACATAACACTCATCTACTCATTGTTGAGTTAACGGTTGAATTGTCCATCCTTGTTGTATTCTCTGTCACTATTTTTCTAACCATGCTGAACACCCTCTCTGATGATGCATTGCTGTGTGGCACGCACAAAAGTGCTTTCATCAAATGCACTAGATGGCAGTATTGTCCTGTTTAAGAGTGTCACAACATTGCTGTTTACGGCAGACGAACTGCTTTACTGTATACAAAAAAGTGACTGCTGTTGTTGTGTGTTGTTGCCGTGCTGGGAGGACGTTAATGAAACTGCCTAACAATAAACCCACATAAGAAACCAAGAACTCGCCCTCCATCATTATATAATTATAACGTGATTGGGCAGGTACGCTTTTTTATATTGTGGAGGACCTGAGTCCGCCTGAATTTCGGGAGATTTTCGGGAGAAAATTTGTCCCGGGAGGTTTTCGGGAGAGGCGCTGAATTTCGGGAGTCTCCCGGAAAATCCGGGAGGGTTGGCAAGTATGTTTTCAACCCATATTTGTCACGACTGGGACTGTGGCGTGGTTTGTTCTCCCGAGGTGCAAAAGATTTGGACCATACGTGGCGTGAAGGGGAGTACATGATTTATTTAAACACTATAACTACAAAAAAAAAAAAAGGATCAAACAAAAAGCGCGCACAGTGGCGGAGAAACGACTTGGCTACGAAAACAAATACTTGCACAAAGGCAGAAACTATGAACAACAAAAAACACTAACTGTGGCTTAGTAAACAAAAACTTACTTGGCATGGAACCGGCATGAAAAAAGAGCAGCAAGGGTCTAAGGGTGTGTGGAGAGTGCGCAGAAGCATAAATGCGGGATGTCGCCAGAAAGACAAACTGAAAACAATGAACTTAAATACTACAGACATGATTAACGAAAACAGGTGCGTGACTCAAAACGTGAAACAGGTGCGTGACGTGACAGGTGAAAACTAATGGGTTGCTATGGTGACAAACAAGAGTGCACAATGAGTCCAAACGTGGAACAGGTGAAACTAATGGGTAACCATGGAAACAAGACAAGGGAGTGAAAAGCCAGAAACTAAAACTAAACAAAACAAAACATGACTAAAACAAAACATGATTACACAGACATGACAATATCCAATTGAATGCACTACAAAGACAACATATTTGATGTTCAAACTCATAAACTTTATTTTTTTTTTTGCAAATAATAATTAACTTAGAATTTCATGGCTGCAACACGTGCCAAAGTAGTTGGGAAAGGGGCATGTTCACCACTGTGTTACATCACCTTTTCTTTTAACAACACTCAATAAACGATTGGGAACTGAGGAACCTAATTGTTGAAGCTTTGAAAGTGGAATTCTTTCCCATTCTTGTTTTATGTAGAGCTTCAGTCGTTCAACAGTCCGGGGTCTCCGCTGTCGTATTTTACGCTTCATAATGCGCCACGCATTTTCGATGGGAGACAGGTCTGGACTGCAGGTGGGCCAGGAAAGTACCCGCACTCTTTTACTATGAAGCCACGCTGTTGTAACACGTGCTGAATGTGGCTTGGCATTGTCTTGCTGAAATAAGCAGGGGCGTCCATGAAAAAGACGGCGCTTATATGGCAGTATATATTGTTCCAAAACCTGTATGTACCTTTCAGCATTAATGGTGCCTTCACAGATGTGTAAGTTACCCATGCCTTGGGCACTAATACACCCCCATACCATCACACATGCTGGCTTTTCAACTTTCCGTCGATAACAGTCTGGATGGTTCGCTTCCCCTTTGGTCCGGATGACACGATGTCGAATATTTCCAAAAACAATTTGAAATGTGGACTCGTCAGACCACAGAACACTTTTCCACTTTGCATGAGTCCATCTTAGATGATCTCGGGCCCAGAAAAGCCGGCGGCGTTTCTGGGTGTTGTTGATAAATGGCTTTCTCTTTGCATAGTTGAGCTTTAACTTGCACTTACAGATGTAGCGACCAACTGTATATAGTGACAGTGGTTTTCTGAAGTGTTCCTAAGCCCATGTGGTGATATCCTTTAGAGATTGATGTCGGTTTTTGATACAGTGCCGTCTGAGGGATGGAAGGTCACGGTCATTCATTGTTGATTTCTCCAGATTCTCTGAACCTTTTGATGATATTATGGACCGTAGATGTTGAAATCCCTAAATTTCTTGCAATTGCACTTTGAGAAACGTTGTTCTTAAACTGTTCGACTATTTGCTCACGCAGTTGTGGACAAAGGGGTGTACCTCGCCCCATCCTTTCTTGTGAAAGACTGAGCATTTTTTTGGGAAGCTGTTTTTATACCCAATCATGGCACCCACCTGTTCCCAATTCGCCTGCACACCTGTGGGATGTTCCAAATAAGTGTTTGATAATAATTCCTCAACTTTATCAGTATTTATTGCCACCTTTCCCAACTTCTTTGTCACGTGTTGCTGGCTTCAAATTCTAAAGTTAATGATTATTTGTAAAAAAAAAAAAAAAAGTTTATGAGTTTGAACATCAAATATGTTGTCTTTGTAGCATATTCAATTGAAAATGGGTTGAAAAGGATTTGCAAATCATTGTATTCCGTTTATATTTACATCTAACACAATTTCCCAACTCATATGGAAACAGGGTTTGTACATACATACATACATACATACAAACAGTATATATATACACATACATATACGTGCGTGTGTTTGTGTGCGTGTGTGTGTGTGTGTGTGTGTGTGTGTACATTTTTTTTTACGATTCAGTAAGCAGCCCTCAGTGGAAAAAGTTTGGACACCCTTAGTACATTTTAACCTTTTAACCTCATTCAAAATGATGCTGAAAACACAAGAACGAAGTACACTTTACACATTAATTGTTAAAATTGTCATACTAATTTGATACAAAACAATTAATGAAAGTCAAACGTCAAATACTGATTCATTTTTAAGATATCAGTTCTAGTAGAAGCCAACTAATAAACCTTTTGTAATAATGATAGTATTATAACATGCATTGACTGTGCCTTTATTATTTAATAAAAACAAATGAAAAATAAATTAAATCCATTACAGCAAGAAGTAACATTTCAGTCTGCAATATTTTGTCTAGCATGTTATTCATGGCCTAGATTAAACATTTCCAAGCAAATCGATGGCTTAACGAAGTCAAAATGTCAACATTATAGTATCATCAGTATCGTGCTCACTGATTGGCTCAGCCACAGCCTCAGGCTTAATTGAGATGAACATGTGGGTGTTGCTGTTTTATTTTGTAATCTACTCTTTTCATTCTTTTCATGGTGAAGTTGTTTTCACGTAATTGTTGTTGTAATTCACCCGATGTTTTGTTCAGCACTTTATGATTTCCATCTGTGAAAAGCGCTTCGTCAATCAAATATAAAGAGAATATGACACGTAAGTAGGTGAAAGTGGTCGTACTCGGACGTTAAAAAGTGCGATACAAGTCGGATCTGTTTGCCATTTATGATGATTTATGATGGACATTTTCCCAACACGTCTAGTGGTTTGAATACAATTATTAAATATGCATAAGAATACATATCTTGAAGACCAATAACAAAAGATTCACCGGCCACAACATTAGGTCTACGCCTCGATTCGGACTCTGCGTTGGAAAAGCGGCGTTTATTTGTGCCGAGAGTATATCAAAAAAATAAATAAAATAATATAATACATATTACATATTGTTATGAAGGTGTCTGTGACTACATGATATATATACTTGCAGTGTGTATATTGTACATGTTACATATTGTTATGAAGGTGTCTGTTACTACATTATATTTATACTTGCAGTGTATATATTGTACATATTACATATTGTTATGAAGGTGTCTGTTACTACATTATAAATATACTTGTAGTGTGTATATTGTACATATTACATGTTGTTATGAAGGGGTCTGTTACTACATTATATATATACATGCAGTGTGTATATTGTACATATTACATATTGTTATGAAGGGGTCTGTTACTACAGTGTATATATATATATATATATATATATATATACTTGCAGTGTGCATATTGTACATATTACATGTTGTTATGAAGGTGTCTGTTACTACATTATATATATACAGTACATGCAGTGTGGATATTGTACATATTACATATTGTTATGAAGGTGTCTGTTACTACATGATATATATACTTGCAGTGTGTATATTGTACATATTACATGTTTTTATGAAGGTGTCTGTTACTACATTATATATATACATGCAGTGTGTATATTGTACATATTACATATTGTTATGAAGGTGTGTGTTACTACATTATATATATACTTGCAGTGTGCATATTGTACATATTACATATTGTTATGAAGGTGTCTGTTACTACATTATATATATACTTGCAGTGTGTATATTGTCCATATTACATATTGTTATGAAGGTGTCTGTTACTACATTATAAATATACTTGTAGTGTGTATATTGTACATATAACATATTGTTATGAAGGTGTCTGTTACTACATTATATATATACATGCAGTGTGTATATTGTACATATTACATATTGTTATGAAGGTGTGTGTTACTACATTATATATATACTTGCAGTGTGCATATTGTACATATTACATATTGTTATGAAGGTGTCTGTTACTACATTATATATATACTTGCAGTGTGTATATTGTACATATTACATGTTGTTATGAAGGTGTCTGTTACTCCATGATATGTATACATGCAGTCTGTATATTGTACATATTACATATTGTTATGAAGGTGTCTGTTACTACATGATATATATACTTGCAGTGTGTATATTGTACATATTGTTATGAATGTGTCTGTTACTACATTATATATATTCATGCAGTGTGTATATTGTACATAGTACACATTGTTATGAAGATGTCTGTTACTGCATTATACATATACTTGCAGTGTGTATATTGCACATATTACATATTTTTATGAAGGTGTCTGGTACTCCATTATATATAAACATGCAGTGTGTATATTGTACATATTACATATTGTTATGAAGGTGTCTGTCACTACATTATATATATACTTGCAGTGTGTATATTGTACATTTTACATATTGTTATGAAGGTGTCTGTTACTACATTATATATATATACTTGCAGTGTGCATATTGTACATACAACATATTGTTATGAAGGTGTCTGTTACTACATGATGTATATACTTGCAGTGTGTATATTGTACATATAACATATTGTTATGAAGGTGTCTGTTACTACATTATATATATATACTTGCAGTGTGCATATTGTACATACAACATATTGTTATGAAGGTGTCTGTTACTACATGATGTATATACTTGCAGTGTGTATATTGTACATATAACATATTGTTATGAAGGTGTGTGTTACTACATGATATACATACTTGCAGTGTGTATATTGTACATATAACATATTGTTATGAAGGTGTGTGTTACTACATGATATACATACTTGCAGTGTGTATATTGTACATATAACATATTGTTATGAAGGTGTCTGTTACTACTACCAAATGGTGAAAAAGAGAGGACCTAAGATGGAACCTTGAGGAACACCACTAGAAGGGGTGTGAATCTTTGGGTACATAACAATTCAGAATCGACTCTTGATTCAAACCCATTCTTGCGATGTATTATTTGGAATAATATTTATAATGAATGAGGTCCGGTTTAATGAATACTTAGGTCTACTACGCTACTGTATTTTAACATTGGTCATTATGGTGGTACTTAATGAATACTTAGGTCTACTATGCTACTGTATTTTAATGTTGTTATTATGGCGGTACTTAATGAATACTTAGGTCTACTACACTACTGTACTTTAATGTTGTCATCATGGTGATACTTAATGAATACTTAGGTCTACTACACTATTGTATTTTAATGTTGTCATTATGGTGGTACTTAATGAATACTTAGGTCTACTACACTACTGTATTTTAATTTTGTCATTATGGTGGTACTTAATGAATACTTAGGTCTACTACACTACTGTATTTAATGTTGTCATTATGGTGGTACTTAATGAATACTTAGGTCTACTACACTACTGTACTTTAATGTTGTCATTATGGCGGTACTTAATGAATACTTAGGTCTACTACACTACTGTACTTTAATGTTGTCATAATGGTGGTACTTAATGAATACTTAGGTCTACTACACTACTGTACTTTAATGTTGTCATTATGGTGGTACTTAATGAATACTTAGGTCTACTACACTACTGTATTTTAATGTTGTCATTATGGTGGTACTTAATGAATACTTAGGTCTACTACACTACTGTATTTTAATGTTGTCATTATGGTGGTACTTAATGAATACTTAGGTGTACTACACTACTGTAATTAATGTTGTCATTATGGTGGTACTTAATGAATACTTAGGTCTACTACACTACTGTATTTTAATGTTGTCATTATGGTGGCACTTAATGAATACTTAGGTCTACTACACTACTGTAATTAATGTTGTCATTATGGCGGTACTTAATGAATACTTAGGTCTACTACACTACTGTATTTTAATGTTGTCATTATGGTGGTACTTAGTGAATACTTAGGTCTACTACACTACTGTAATTAATGTTGTCATCATGGTGGTACTTAATGAATACTTAGGTCTACTACACTACTGTACTTTAATGTTGTCATCATGGTGGTACTTAATGAATACTTAGGTCTACTACACTACTGTATTTTAATGTTGTCATTATGGTGGTACTTAATGAATACTTAGGTCTACTACACTACTGTAATTAATGTTGTCATCATGGTGGTACTTAATGAATACTTAGGTGTACTACACTACTGTAATTAATGTTGTCATTATGGTGGTACTTAATGAATACTTAGGTCTACTACACTACTGTATTTTAATGTTGTCATTATGGTGGCACTTAATGAATACTTAGGTCTACTACACTACTGTAATTAATGTTGTCATCATGGTGGTACTTAATGAATACTTAGGTCTACTACACTACTGTATTTTAATGTTGTCATTATGGTGGTACTTAATGAATACTTAGGTCTACTACGCTACTGTATTTTAATGTTTGTCATTATGGTGGTACTTAATGAATACTTAGGTCTACTACGCTACTGTATTTTAATGTTTGTCATTATGGTGGTACTTCATGAATACTTAGGTCTACTACACTACTGTATTTTAATGTTGTCATTATGGCGGTACTTAATGAATACTTAGGTCTACTACACTACTGTATTTTAATGTTGTCATTATGGCGGTACTTAATGAATACTTAGGTCTACTACACTACTGTATTTTAATGTTGTCATTATGGCGGTACTTAATGAATACTTAGGTCTACTACACTACTGTACTTTAATGTTGTCATCATGGTGGTACTTAATGAATACTTAGGTCTACTACACTACAGTATTTTAATGTTGTCATTATGGTGGTACTTCATGAATACTTAGGTCTACTACACTACTGTATTTTAATGTTGTCATTATGATGGCACTTAATGAATACTTAGGTCTACTACACTACTGTACTTTAACATTGGTCATTAAGGTGGTACTTAATGAATACTTAGGTCTACTATGCTACTGTATTTTAATGTTGTTATTATGGTGGTACTTAATGAATACTTAGGTCTACTACACAACTGTATTTTAATGTTGTCATTATGGTGGTACTTAATGAATACTTAGGTCTACTACACTACTGTACTTTAATGTTGTCATAATGGTGGTACTTAATGAATACTTAGGTCTACTACGCTACTGTATTTTAATGTTTGTCATTATGGTGGTACTTAATGAATACTTAGGTCTACTACACTACTGTATTTTAATGTTGTCATTATGGCGGTACTTAATGAATACTTAGGTCTACTACACTACTGTACTTTAACATTGGTCATTATGGTGGTACTTAATGAATACTTAGGTCTACTATGCTACTGTATTTTAATGTTGTTATTATGGTGGTACTTAATGAATACTTAGGTCTACTACACTACTGTATTTTAATGTTGTCATTATGGTGGTACTTAATGAATACTTAGGTCTACTACGCTACTGTATTTTAATGTTTGTCATTATGGTGGTACTTAATGAATACTTAGGTCTACTACACTACTGTATTTTAATGTCGTCATTATGGTGGTACTTAATGAATACTTAGGTCTACTACACTACTGTACTTTAATGTTGTCATAATGGTGGTACTTAATGAATACTTAGGTCTACTACACTACTGTAATTAATGTTGTCATCATGGTGGTACTTAATGAATACTTAGGTGTACTACACTACTGTAATTAATGTTGTCATTATGGTGGTACTTAATGAATACTTAGGTCTACTACACTACTGTACTTTAATGTTGTCATCATGGTGGTACTTAATGAATACTTAGGTGTACTACACTACTGTAATTAATGTTGTCATTATGGTGGTACTTAATGAATACTTAGGTCTACTACACTACTGTACTTTAATGTTGTCATCATGGTGGTACTAGGAGAGTTAAGTGTGAGGTAACAACAGTTTGAGAAGCTGAGGTTCAATGATGTGGTGAGGGTGCGTTTACAGTCAAGAGTGGTGTAGTAAATCTGAGACTCACCGCTCTTCTCAGCCAAGCCGTTGACCTCCATTCCGCCTTCACTCCAAACGTGTGCCGGGTCTGAAAGTCCACAATCCCACCAGAAAACCTCGTCCCGTTCCACAGGGCAGCGGCAGGACTTCACTTGGCCCCACGTCCGAGCGCGCTCTCTCGGCGGGGCGGGTTGCAGGCCACACCCACCGCCGCACCGGTCCGACGAGTGCACTCATGCACGCGCCCAGACCGGATGGAATTCTCTGGCACCGTGACACTCGCATTCCGACATGGCGGCCGAGGCAACAAAGCCAAAGGCATGAGGGTCCTTGTGGACTAGGATTCTGGCTAGTTCTCTGCAGGACTGTGGAAGTTCTCTCTAGAAGAGGCGAGCTCGATCCGAGTCGTTGACTTTTGGTGCAAGTCTGGATAAAGGTGAACGTTGTCACCATTTCCTCCTGCACTCAATGCGGGTGTGGATCCGGGTTCGGGTCTGCAGCCCAGCTTAAAGGCCTGTATTTGTGTTGGGATTCTTTAGATCCAAAGGTGCGGTTTGGCCCCGCCCCCTCGTCTTTTGACACCTCACTTCATAACTTGACATCAACACACCGGGGGAGTCAAACTCGTTTCCACCGAGGGACAAATTGCAGTTCTGGCTCCTCGTTGCAGTCAATAAATATTTTATTGTGCAATCTAAACCCACAAATCCATTTGATTAGATTTTTTTAACCTACACACTAAAAAATGTTGGGTTAAAAAAAATAAAAAAATAACCCAACTACTGGTTCAGAAAAGGACGAACCCATAATTTGGGTTATTTTAACTCGACATTTTGGGTTAATTTTTTCAAACCAACTTTTGCGTTGAATTATTAAACCAAAAACTTGAGTTATGATAACTTAATGTTGTGTTATTCCCAACAAAACTATTGGGTTGGATTATTTAACCCAAAAGTTGAGTTATGCTAACTCAATGTTGGTTGATTCATAACCCAACTATTGGGTTGAATTTATTTAACACAAAAGCTGAGTTATGCTCACCACATTGTTGGGTTATTCCAAACCCAACTATTGGGTTGAAACATTTAACCCAAAAGTTGAGGTATGCTAACTCAATGTTGGTTGATTCATAACCCAACTATTGGGTTGAACTTATTTAACCCAAAAGCTGAGTTATGCTAACTCAATGTTGGTTGGTTCATAACCCAACTATTGGGTTGAATTTATTTAACACAAAAGATGAGTTATGCTCACTACAATGTTGGTTTATTCCTAACTCAACTGTTGGGTTGGATTATTCAACCCAAAAGTTGAGTTATGCTAACTCAATGTTGGTTGATTCATAACCCAACTATTGGGTTGAATTTATTTAACACAAAAACTGAGTTATGCTCACTACATTGTTGGGTTATTCCAAACCCAACTATTGGGTTGAAACATTTAACCCAAAAGTTGAGGTATGCTAACTCAATGTTGGTTGATTCATAACCCAACTATTGGGTTGAACTTATTTAATCCAAAAGTTGAGTTATTCTAACCCAATGTTGGTTGATACATAACCCAACTATTGGGTTGGATTTATTTAACACAAAAGCTGAGTTATGCTCACTACAATGTTGGGTTATTCCAAACCCAACTATTGGGTTGGATTATTTAACCCAAAAGTTGAGTTATGTTAACTCGATGTTGGTTGATTCATAACGCAACTATTGTGTTGAATTGGTTTAACACAAAAGCTGAGTTGTGCTCACTACAATGTTGGGTTATTCCAAACCCAACTATTGGGTTGAACTTATTTAACCCAAAAGTTGAGTTATGCTAACTCAATGTTGGTTGATTCATAACCCAACTATTGGGTTGAATTTATTTAACACAAAAACTGAGTTATGCTCACTACATTGTTGGGTTATTCCAAACCCAACTATTGGGTTGAAACATTTAACGCAAAAGTTGAGGTATGCTAACTCAATGTTGGTTGATACATAACCCAACTATAGGGTTGAACTTATTTAACCCAAAAGTTGAGTTATGTTAACTCGATGTTGGTTGGTTCATAACCCAACTATTGGGTTGAATTTACTTAACACAAAAGCTGAGTTATGCTCACTACAATGTTGGGTTATTCCAAACTCAACTATTGGGTTGAATTATTTAACCCAAAAGTTGAGGTATGCTAACTCAATGTTGGTTGATTCATAACCCAACTATTGGGTTGAATTTACTTAACACAAAAGCTGAGTTATGCTCACTACATTGTTGGGTTATTCCAAACCCAACTATTGGGTTGAATTATTTAACCCAAAAGTTGAGGTATGCTAACTCAATGTTGGTTGATTCATAACCCAACTATTGGGTTGAATTTACTTAACACAAAAGCTGAGTTATGCTCACTACAATGTTGGGTTATTCCAAACCCAACTATTGGGTTGAATTATTTAACCCAAAAGTTGAGGTATGCTAACTCAATGTTGGTTGATTCATAACCCAACTATTGGGTTGAATTTATTTAACACAAAAACTGAGTTATGCTCACTACATTGTTGGGTTATTCCAAACCCAACTATTGGGTTGAAACATTTAACGCAAAAGTTGAGGTATGCTAACTCAATGTTGGTTGATACATAACCCAACTATAGGGTTGAACTTATTTAACCCAAAAGTTGAGTTATGTTAACTCGATGTTGGTTGGTTCATAACCCAACTATTGGGTTGAATTTACTTAACACAAAAGCTGAGTTATGCTCACTACATTGTTGGGTTATTCCAAACCCAACTATTGGGTTGGATTATTTAACCCAAAAGTTGAGTTATGTTAACTTGATGTTGGTTGATTCATAACCCAACTATTGGGTTGAATTGATTTAACACAAAAGCTGAGTTATGCTCACTACATTGTTGGGTTATTCCAAACCCAACTATTGGGTTGAAACATTTAACCCAAAAGTTGAGGTATGCTAACTCAATGTTGGTTGATACATAACCCAACTATTGGGTTGAATTGATTTAACACAAAAGCTGAGTTATGCTCACTACATTGTTGGGTTATTCCAAACCCAACTATTGGGTTGAAACATTTAACCCAAAAGTTGAGGTATGCTAACTCAATGTTGGTTGATTCATAACCCAACTATTGGGTTGAACTTATTTAACCCAAAAGTTGAGTTATTCTAACCCAATGTTGGTTGATACATAACCCAACTATTGGGTTGAATTGATTTAACACAAAAGCTGAGTTATGATCACTACAATGTTGGGTTATTCCAAACCCAACTATTGGGTTGGATTATTTAACCCAAAAGTTGAGTTATGTTAACTTGATGTTGGTTGATTCATAACCCAACTATTGGGTTGAATTGATTTAACACAAAAGCTGAGTTATGCTCACTACATTGTTGGGTTATTCCAAACCCAACTATTGGGTTGAAACATTTAACCCAAAAGTTGAGGTATGCTAACTCAATGTTGGTTGATTCATAACCCAACTATTGGGTTGAACTTATTTAACCCAAAAGTTGAGTTATTCTAACCCAATGTTGGTTGATACATAACCCAACTATTGGGTTGGATTTATTTAACACAAAAGCTGAGTTATGCTCACTACAATGTTGGGTTATTCCAAACCCAACTATTGGGTTGGATTATTTAACCCAAAAGTTGAGTTATGTTAACTTGATGTTGGTTGATTCATAACCCAAATATTGGGTTGAATTGATTTAACACAAAAGCTGAGTTATGCTCACTACATTGTTGGGTTATTCCAAACCCAACTATTGGGTTGAAACATTTAACCCAAAAGTTGAGGTATGCTAACTCAATGTTGGTTGATTCATAACCCAACTATTGGGTTGAACTTATTTAACCCAAAAGTTGAGTTATTCTAACCCAATGTTGGTTGATACATAACCCAACTATTGGGTTGGATTTATTTAACACAAAAGCTGAGTTATGCTCACTACAATGTTGGGTTATTCCAAACCCAACTATTGGGTTGGATTATTTAACCCAAAAGTTGAGTTATGTTAACTCGATGTTGGTTGATTCATAACCCAACTATTGGGTTGAATTTATTTAACACAAAAACTGAGTTATGCTCACTACATTGTTGGGTTATTCCAAACCCAACTATTGGGTTGAAACATTTAACCCAAAAGTTGAGGTATGCTAACTCAATGTTGGTTGATTCATAACCCAACTATTGGGTTGAACTTATTTAACCCAAAAGTTGAGTTATTCTAACCCAATGTTGGTTGATACATAACCCAACTATTGGGTTGAATTTATTTAACACAAAAGCTGAGTTATGCTCACTACAATGTTGGGTTATTCCAAACCCAACTATTGGGTTGAATTATTTAACCCAAAAGTTGAGGTATGCTAACTCAATGTTGGTTGATTCATAACCCAACTATTGGGTTGAATTTATTTAACACAAAAACTGAGTTATGCTCACTACATTGTTGGGTTATTCCAAACCCAACTATTGGGTTGAAACATTTAACCCAAAAGTTGAGGTATGCTAACTCAATGTTGGTTGATTCATAACCCAACTATTGGGTTGAACTTATTTAACCCAAAAGTTGAGTTATTCTAACCCAATGTTGGTTGATACATAACCCAACTATTGGGTTGAATTTACTTAACACAAAAGCTGAGTTATGCTCACTACAATGTTAGGTTATTCCAAACCCAACTATTGGGTTGGATTATTTAACCCAAAAATTGAGTTATGTTAACTCGATGTTGGTTGATTCATAACCCAACTATTGGGTTGAATTTACTTAACACAAAAGATGAGTTATGCTCACTACAATGTTGGGTTATTCCTAACCCAACTATTGGGTTGGATTATTTAACCCAAAAGTTGAGTTATGCAAACTCAATGTTGGTTGGTTCATAACCCAACTATTGGGTTGAATTTATTTAACACAAAAGCTGAGTTATGCTCACTACAATGTTGGGTTATTCCAAACCCAACTATTGGTTTGGATTATTTAACCCAAAAGTTGAGTTATGCTAACTCGATGTTGGTTGGTTCGTAACCCAACTATAGGGTTGAACTTATTTAACCCAAAAGTTGAGTTATGTTAACTCGATGTTGGTTGGTTCATAACCCAACTATTGGGTTGAATTTACTTAACACAAAAGTTGAGTTATGCTCACTACAATGTTGGGTTATTCCAAACCCAACTATTGGGTTGAATTATTTAACCCAAAAGTTGAGTTATGCTAACTCAATGTTGGTTGATTCATAACCCAACTATTGGGTTGAATTTACTTAACACAAAAGCTGAGTTATGCTCACTACATTGTTGGGTTATTCCAAACCCAACTATTGGGTTGAATTATTTAACCCAAAAGTTGAGGTATGCTAACTCAATGTTGGTTGATTCATAACCCAACTATTGGGTTGAACTTATTTAACCCAAAAGTTGAGTTATTCTAACTCAATGTTGGTTGTTACATAACCCAACTATTGGGTTAAATTTACTTAACACAAAAGCTGAGTTATGCTCACTACAATGTTGGGTTATTCCAAACCCAACTATTGGGTTGGATTATTTAACCCAAAAAGCTGAGTTATTCTAACTCAATGTTGGTTGATATATAACCCAACTATTAGGTTGAATTTACTTAACACAAAAGCTGAGTTATGATCACTACAATGTTAGGTTATTCCAAACCCAACTATTGGGTTGTATTATTTAACCCAAAAGCTGAGTTATTCTAACTCAATGTTGGTTGATACATAACCCAACTATTGGGTTGAATTTATTTAACACAAAAGCTGAGTTATGCTCACTACAATGTTGGGTTATTCCAAACCCAACTATTGGGTTGGATTATTTAACCCAAAAGTTGAGTTATGTTAACTCGATGTTGGTTGGTTCATAACCCAACTATTGGGTTGGATTATTTAACCCAAAAAGCTGAGTTATTCTAACTCGATGTTGGTTGATATATAACCCAACTATTAGGTTGAATATACTTAACACAAAAGCTGAGTTATGATCACTACAATGTTAGGTTATTCCAAACCCAATTATTGGGTTGTATTATTTAACCCAAAAGCTGAGTTATTCTAACTCAATGTTGGTTGATACATAACCCAACTATTGGGTTGAATTTACTTAACACAAAAGCTGAGTTATGCTCACTACAATGTTGGGTTATTCCTAACTCAACTATTGGGTTGGATTATTCAACCCAAAAGTTGAGTTATGCTAACTCAATGTTGGTTGGTTCATAGCCCAACTATTGGGTTGAATTTATTTAACACAAAAGCTGAGTTATGCTCACTACAGTGTTGGGTTATTCCAAACTCAACTATTGGGTTGAATTATTTAACCCAAAAGTTGAGGTATGCTAACTCAATGTTGGTTGATTCATAACCCAACTATTGGGTTGAATTTATTTAACACAAAAGCTGAGTTATGCTCACTACATTGTTGGGTTATTCCAAACCCAACTATTGGGTTGAAACATTTAACCCAAAAGTTGAGGTATGCTAACACAATGTTGGTTGATTCATAACCCAACTATTGGGTTAAACTTATTTAACCCAAAAGCTGAGTTATTCTAACTCAATGTTGTTTGATACATAACCCAACTATTGGGTTGAATTTACTTAACACAAAAGCTGAGTTATGCTCACTACAATGTTGGGTTATTCCTAACTCAACTATTGGGTTGGATTATTTAATCCAAAAGTTGATTTATGCTAACTCAATGTTGGTTGGTTCATAACCCAACTATTGGGTTGAATTTATTTAACACAAAAGCTGAGTTATGCTCACTACAATGTTGGGTTATTCCAAACCCAACTATTGGGTTGGATTATTTAACCCAAAAGTTGAGTTATGTTAACTCGATGTTGGTTGGTTCATAACCCAACTATTGGGTTGAATTTACTTAACACAAAAGCTGAGTTATGCTCACCACATTGTTGGGTTATTCCAAACCCAACTATTGGGTTGAATTTATTTAACCCAAAAGTTGAGTTATGTTAACTCGATGTTGGTTGGTTCATAACCCAACTATTGGGTTGAATTTATTTAACACAAAAGCTGAGTTATGCTCACCACATTGTTGGGTTATTCCAAACCCAACTATTGGGTTGGATTATTTAACCCAAAAGTTGAGTTATGCTAACTCAATGTTGGTTGATTCATAACCCAACTATTGGGTTGAATTTATTTAACACAAAAACTGAGTTATGCTCACTACATTGTTGGGTTATTCCAAACCCAACTATTGGGTTGAAACATTTAACCCAAAAGTTGAGGTATGCTAACTCAATGTTGGTTGATTCATAACCCAACTATTGGGTTGAACTTATTTAACCCAAAAGTTGAGTTATTCTAACCCAATGTTGGTTGATACATAACCCAACTATTGGGTTGGATTTATTTAACACAAAAGCTGAGTTATGCTCACTACAATGTTGGGTTATTCCAAACCCAACTATTGGGTTGGATTATTTAACCCAAAAAGCTGAGTTATTCTAACTCAATGTTGGTTGATATATAACCCAACTATTAGGTTGAATTTACTTAACACAAAAGCTGAGTTATGATCACTACAATGTTAGGTTATTCCAAACCCAACTATTGGGTTGTATTATTTAACCCAAAAGCTGAGTTATTCTAACTCAATGTTGGTTGATACATAACCCAACCATTGGGTTGAATTTACTTAACACAAAAGCTGAGTTATGCTCACTACAATGTTGGGTTATTCCAAACCCAACTATTGGGTTGGATTATTTAACCCAAAAGTTGAGGTATGCTAACTCAATGTTGGTTGATTCATAACCCAACTATTGGGTTGAATTTATTTAACACAAA
Organism: Nerophis lumbriciformis; assembly: GCF_033978685.3. NCBI lineage: Eukaryota > Metazoa > Chordata > Actinopteri > Syngnathiformes > Syngnathidae > Nerophis > Nerophis lumbriciformis. The sequence goes on from NC_084554.2 coordinate 50,214,333, forward strand.
ATCTGAGTTATGATCACTACAATGTTAGGTTATTCCAAACTCAACTATTGGGTTGGATTATTTAACCCAAAAGTTGAGGTATGCTAACTCAATGTTGGTTGATTCATAACCCAACTATTGGGTTGAATTTATTTAACACAAAAGCTGAGTTATGCTCACTACAGTGTTGGGTTATTCCAAACTCAACTAGTGGGTTGAATTATTTAACCCAAAAGTTGAGTTATGCTAACTCAATGTTGGTTGATTCATAACCCAACTATTGGGTTGAATTTACTTAACACAAAAGATGAGTCATGCTCAATACAATGTTGGGTTATTCCAAACCCAACTATTGGGTTGGATTATTTAACCCAAAAGTTGAGTTATGTTAACTCAATGTTGGTTGATTCATAACCCAACTATTGGGTTGAATTTTTTTCTCTCTCATAAAAATCAGAAAACTATCTCACAAACCGAGTAATCACCAAAAAGGAACACAGCAAATTGGATGTGTATATTTTACCTCTAAATATAGCATATTGTGTCATGTAAACATTAAATGTGTTTATTTGAAAAATCTAAAGACTATTGCTTGATATTTATAATGCATGAAATGCAATAAAATACTAATTGACAAATGTTTTGTTACATTACCTTTTTTACCTGATGTCTCAAATTTGATACACATATTTTCAACACAGTTTTACTATAAAATATATTATGAAATATTAAGTAATTTTGCAATGCATCAACTGTTAACCTGTTAATACTGATGTGTCTGTAAAAAAATGCATCTGATCCTAATATGTCAGGTTTTTTAGGGGTAAAACTGATTATGAAGAGGGCTCAGGAACGTATGTATCACTTATGATACGTTTGGCGTTATAGGGTTATTATGGTGTCCAAACCTTCTCACCAAGGGTCGCATGATAAAAAGGCTAAATATTTGCCCATTTTTGCCTTTTTCTTCCCTGGTCGACTGTGAGTCATCTGGGGGGTATTTTTTACATTTTGACCAGCCATCCATTGATCCATTTTCTACCGCTTGTCCCATTCGGGTCGCGGGGGCTGCTGGAGCCTATCCGGGCTGCATTCGGGCTTTTGACCATTTTTGGCATTTTTCCACATTTTGGCCTGTTTTTGCCTTTTTCTTCCCGGGTCGCCTGTGAGTCATCCCATGGGTATTTTTGAAAGTTTTCTCATTTTGACCATTTTCAGCATTTTTCCACATTTTGGCCTGTTCTTGCCTTTTTCTTCCCAGGTCGCCTGTGATTATCCCAGGGGCATTTTGGGCATTTTTAAAATGTTTACAATTTTCTGCATTTTTCCACATTGTGGACTGTTTTTGCCTTTTTCTTCCCGGGTCTTCTCATTTTGGCTCTTCCTGAGACTTGTGGAACTCACTCTCGGGGAGGGATTTTTGACCATTTTCGGCATTTTTCCATTTTGACCTGTTTTTGCCTTTTTCTTCCGGGTTGGCTGTGATTATCCCATTTTCCTCATTTTAATAATTTTGTGAGTCATCCCAGGGGTATTTTTGAAATGTTTCTTATTTTGACCATTTTCAGCATTTTTCCACATTTTGGCCTGTTTTTGCCTTTTTCTTCCCGGGTCGCCTGCGAGTCATCTCGGGGGTATTTTTGACATTTTTCTCATATTGGCTCTTCCCGGGACTTGTGAAACTCACTCCCGGGGAGGGATTTTTGACCATTTTCGGCATTTTTCCATTTTGGCCTGTTTTTGCCTTTTTCTTCCCGGGTAACCTGTGAGTTATCCCGGGGGTATTTTTGACGTTTTTCTCAATTTGACCATTTTCAGCATTTTTCCACACTTTAGCCTGTTTTTGCCTTTTTCTTCCCTGGGCACCTGTGAGTCATCTCTGGGGGAAGTTTTGACGTTTTTCTCATTTTGAACATCCATCCATCCATTTTCTACCGCTTATTCCCTTTGGGGTTGCGGGGGGCGCTGGAGCCTATCTCAGCTACAATCGGGCGGAAGGCGGGGTACACCCTGGACAAGTCGCCACCTCATCGCAGGGCCAACACAGATAGACAGACAACATTCACACTCACATTCACACACTAGGGCCAATTTAGTGTTGCCAATCAACTTATCCCCAGGTGCATGTCTTTGGAAGTGGGAGGAAGCCGGAGTACCCGGAGGGAACCCACGCAGTCACGGGGAGGACATGCAAACTCCACACAGAAAGATCCCAAGCCCGGGATTGAACCCAAGACTACTCAGGACCTTCGTATTGTGAGGCAGATGCACTAACCCCTCTGCCACCGTGAAGCCCCATTTTGAACATTTTCAGCATTTTTCCATACTTTAGCCTGTTTTTGCCTTTTTCTTCCCGGGTCGCCTGTGAGTCATGTATGTTTGACATTTTTCTCATTTTGGCTCCTCCCGGGACATGTGGAAGTCACTCCCGGGGAGGGATTTTTGACCCTTTTCGGCATTTTTCCATTCTGGCCTGTTTTGGCCTTTTTCTTCCCGGTGAGTCATTTTGGGGGTATTTTTTACATTTAGACCATTTTGACCATTTTCAGCATTTTTCCACATTTTGGCCTGTTTTTGCTTTTTTCTTCCCGGGTCACCTGTGAGTCATCCCGGGGGTATTTTTGACATTTTTCTCATTGTGGAACTCCCTCCCGAGGAGGGATTTTTGACCATTTTTCCACATTTGGGCCTGTTTTTGCCTTTTTCTTCAATTTTGCACACACGTACGTGTACAGCGACTAAAGGGAGTTCCACTTCCAAAATAAAACCTGGTGCCATTCTTACCTGGCCATTTGACATTCATGAAGACAAGGAATCCAGGGCCACACCTGCATCAACACCAGCAGGTTTGATTGCTGATAGTTTCCCCTCTGATTGTACCTGCGAGGTGACCAAACAGGTTAGGTGTTCCTGATATGAAGGGGCCTGCTTGACATTTACACTACTGTGAGGTGACGAGGCGGAGGAGAATTAAAGAGACTAGAACACACATGTCGTTTTTTTTAAAGGATTCTAATGATTAAAAAAGGCTTGCAAGATGCGGCTAAAGGAAGTACCCCATGTTGCTTGCTTTCAAATCCCTCCATCATTTTAAATACATGCTTTAAAAAAAAAAATTAAAAAAAAAAATATATATATATATATATGTGTGTATATATGTGTGTGTATATGGGTATGTAAGTATATGTG